>NC_044985.1:31991634-32291634 GCF_008728515.1 Papio anubis
AATTTTTATAGCAAGTACTATGCTTAACCAAGGCAGTATGGCATATGTTTGCATGATGGGGCTGTGAGAATATGAGATTTTGCATCATTAACCTGAGTACTCCTCCCTTTCCCCTAACTCTAATTTCTTCTTTAATAAACAGCTTAGAAGTCATCCTTTCAGGAGATTATCTTTGATCTCTTCATTTTTGATTAGGTATATCTCCCCTGTGAACATCTGTAGTGCCCTGTGCTTGCTTCTGTCATGGTACATCTGTTTATTCTGTCTCCCTCACTGGACAATAAGACCGTTTGTTGCAAGCTGACTGTTTTTCATCTTGTATCCTTAGCAGCTAATCTTGTACCTGATACTTGGTAGGTACTAACATCTTTGTTCATTAAATGCATACATGAAAAAAATGAATATGAATAGATTTACAGGTATTTTATGAAGCACAAATTCATAGAAGATTGTGTTTCCAGAGGAAAAGGCCTGAATTCATTACCCATGAAACATTAAACCAGTGTCTTTGTTATGCTTCTTTGTCCCAACCTGCAATATTATTTTTGTTCCTTTGGATCTTTAACCTATTGCATTAAACAAAAAATGATTATTTAAGCTAAATTTAAATTTTACAACTTTGTCCGTAATGTTTTAACACCCAATCTTAACAGTTTAAAAAATGAGTGTTTAAAATTTTTCAGCATTCTCGATTTGCAGTTGTATTGTTAATTTTCTTCCCAAAGAATGTGGCCTTAGTTAGTGCATGCCAGTAGCAAATTAGATTTGCCTTATCATGAAAACTTGACTTTTTGTTGGACTCTTTGGAATGTGTCTATGTTTAGAGTTATGGGCTTTCTGATTTAAACCTAAAATTCGGTGAATAATATTTTCAATTTTTATGACATTTTCATGTTTACAAATTGCCTTCATGTACTTTTTAATATAATTCTCAAATAACAAGCTCGTGAGATATTTAATGCTTGTGAGTTAATATAATGGGACATTATAATATCCAATTTTTTGAATAAATAAGCTAAGAATTATAGAGGTTAAATAACATCCTAAATTGTATAGCTACTCTTGGAATTTTATTTGTGGGTAGATTTTTACTGTTGAGCCCATTTATTTTATAGTAGTAGTCAGATTTTTCTATTTCATCTTGAGTCATTTTCAATAAACTGTATTTTTCTAGGAATTGGTCCATTTCATCTATGTTATCAAATATATTGGCATGAATTTCTTTTAATATTTTCTTATTATCTGTTTAATGTCTGCAGCATCTATAGTTATATAGTTAGATTATAACGTTTCTTTTTCTTTTTCTTTCTTTTTTTTTTCGGGACGGAATCTCGCTGTGCTGCATAGGCTAGAGTTGAGAGGCGCAATCTCGGCTCACTGCAATCTCCGCCTCCCAGGTTCAAGTGATCCTCTAGCCTTAACTTCTCAAGTAGCTGGGACTACAGGCGTGTGCCATCACACTGGTCTAATTTTTGTATTTTTAGTAGAGATGGTGTTTCACCGTGTTGACCAGGTTGGTCTTAAACTCCTGACCTCAAGTAATCCACCTGGATCGGCCTCCCAGAGTGCTGGGATTGCAGGCATGAGCCATCACGCCCTGCCAGTTATATCGTTTTTCATGTTAGCAATTTCTATGCGCCTGCATCTTCCTTCTTCTTATTACTTTTTTGTAAATCTCTCCAAAAGTTTGTCAGTTTTTTAAGACTTTTATCAGGGCCCACTTTTAGCTTTGTTGTCAGTTTCATTTTACTTTTATTTTCTATATCATTAATTTATCTTATTTTGATTATGTCTTTTCCTTTGTTTCATTTTATTTTTCTTATTAAACCTATTCTATTCAATTATCAGATCAGTAACTTTCATCCTTTTCCATATTAAGCATTTAGGGCTATAAAATTAAAATTCTTACCAAATATTGCTTTTGTTATATACCACAAAATTATATTTAGATTTTTGTTTTCATTTTGAGATTTTTAGAAGTGTGCTGCTTATTTTGAAAACAATTGGATTATTTCTAGTTACATTTTTGTTAATAAATTCTAACTTAATCTCATCATTATTAGAAAATACGGTTTATATGTCAATTATTTGAAAATTGTTCAGTTTTACTTTTTTATCCTAGTACACGATCAAGTCCTGCATATGTTTCATTTTGGAAATATACTTGAAAATAATATGTATTCTATAACTGTTTATGCAATTGTGTATATATATATGTCCTTTATATAAAGATAATTGTTGTTCAGATCTTCTGTATTATGGAATTGTCTTCTTCACCTTTCAATTACTGACCGTCATTAAATATCTTCCATTTTGGGGTGTTCGTGTAGTTCTTGTTAAATTTTGACTTACGTATTTTGAGGTGATGTTATTATTTACGTACAAGTAAATAAATTAAATCTTTTATCATTTTTAATGATATTCTTGTATCTAGGAATGCCTTTTTCCTTAGAGTATATTTACCTTAGACTAATAATAATACAATTTTTGCTGGCCGGGCGCGGTGGCTCAAGCCTGTAATCCCAGCACTTTGGGAGGCCGAGACGGGCGGATTACGAGGTCAGGAGATCGAGACCGTCCTGGCTAACATGGTGAAACCCCGGCTCTACGAAAAAGTACAAAAAACTAGCCGGGCGAGGTGGCGGGCACCTGTAGTCCCAGCTACTCGGGAGGCTGAGGCAGGAGAATGGCGTAAACCCGGGAGGCGGAGCTTGCAGTGAGCTGAGATCCGGCCACAGCACTCCAGCCTGGGCGACAGAGCGAGACTCCGTCTCAAAAAAAAGAAAAAAAAAAAAATTTTTGCTAATAGTTTCCATGAAAATCTTTTTCTACCTTATAGTTTATGTTATGTAATTGTCTCTTTAAAAGAAAAACATATAAATAATTTTAAAAATCCAACCTAACAATTTTTCTTTTTTGCTGTATCATATGATACATTTATATTTATTGTATTTGCTGTTATATTTGAATTTATTTCCACCACTTTATTTTGTGTTTTTATTTTCCTATTACTTTTTACTTTTTTCTCCTTTATTGCCTTCTTTTTGTATTACTTAGTATTCTTCTTATTACTTGTTTTGCCTTCTACTAGTTTGGAATTCCTGCAATCTATTTGTAGGTGGTTACTCTAGAAATGTTGTCATGTGTACTTTTCAATTTATCTGCATACTTTTACTATCTAATGAAACAAAACAAAGGCCTTAATAGAGAACATTTTGATTACTTTTTTCCAATTTATATATTTGTTTTATTCATTTAATTCTCTCATTTTAACAATGTAAAAATAATTATTGTTTTATAACATTTATATTCCTTATGTTTACCAACATATTTATCATGTTTTTCATACCATTCCTTTGGCATTACAGATCTTCTATTATTATTGTCCTTTTACCTGGAAGGATAAGATATGAACTTCTCCTACTTACTCTATCTGGTATTTTAGTTGTTTTAAGTGGTATTCATCAAATAATATCCTGTGAGGATATTAGAGTAGTAAAACCTCTCAATCCTTATTTATCTGCAAATGACCTTATTTCACTGTGATTCTTAGAAGTTATTTTTGGGGGGTATAGAATTTAGGACTGTGAATGAGCTTCTTTTAGTGTATTGAAGATATTATTTTAGTGTCTTCTCGCTTCTACTATTTCTTTTTTTTTCTTTCTTTTTTTATACTTTAAAATCTAGGGTACATGTGCACAATGTGCAGGTTTGTTACATATGTATACATGTGCCATGGTGCTGTGCTGCACCCATTAACTCGTCATTTACATTAGGTATATCGTCTAATACTATCCCTCCCCACTCCCCCCTCCCCACAATAGGCCCTGATACGTGATGTTCCCCTTCAGTGTCCAGGTGATCTCATTGTTCAATTCCCACCTATGAGTGAAAACATGCAGTGTTTGGTTTTCTGTTCTTGCAATAGTTTGCTGAGAATGATGGTTTCCAGCTCCCTCAATGTCCCTACAGAGGACATGACCTCATCCTCTTTTATGGCTGCATAGTATTCCATAGTATATATATGGCACATTTTCTTAATCCAGTCTGTCACTGATGGACATTTGGGTTGATTCCAAGTCTTTGCTATTGTGAATAGCGCCACAATAAACACGTGTGCATGTGTCTGTATAGCAGCATGATTTATAATCCTTTGGGTATATCCCCAGTAATGGGATCGCTGAGTCAAATGGTATTTCTAGTTCTAGATCCTTGAGGAATTGCCACACTGTCTTCCACAATGGTTGAACTAGTTTACACTCCCAGCAACAGTGTAAAAGTGTTCCTATTTCTCCACATCCTCTCCAGCACCTGTTGTTTGCTGACTTTTTAATGATCGCCATTCTAACTGGCGTGAGATGGTATCTCATTGTGGTTTTGATTTGCATTTCTCTGATGGTGAGTGATTATGAGCATTTTTTCATGTGTTTCTTGGCTGAATAAATGTTTTCTTTTGAGAAGTGTCTGTTGATATCCTTTGCCCACTTTTTGATGGGGTTGTTTTTTTTTTTTTTTTCTTGTAAATTCATTTGAGTTCTTTGTAGGTTCTAGATATTAGCCCTTTGTCAGATGAGTAGATTGCAAAGATTTTCTCTCATTTTGTAGGTTGCCTGTTCACTCTGATGGTAGTTTCTTTTGCTGTGCAGAAGCTCTTTACTTTAATTAGATCCCATTTGTCAATTTTGGCTTTTGTTGCCATTGCTATTGGTGTTTTAGACATGAAGTCCTTGAGCATGCCTATGACCTGAATGGTATTACCTAGGTTTTCTTCTAGGGTTTTTATGGTTTTAGGTCTAACATTTAAGTCTCTAATTCATCTTGAAGTAATTTTCGTGTAAGGAGTAAGGAAAGGATTCAGTTTCAGCTATCTACTTATGGCTAGCCAATTTTCCCAGCACCATTTATTAAATAGGGAATCCTTTCCCCATTTCTTGTTTTTGTCAGGTTTGTCAAAGATCAGATGGGTGTAGATGTGTGGTATTATTTCTGAGGGCTCTGTTCTGTTCCATTGGTCTCTATCTCTGTTTTGGTACCAGTACCATGCTGTTTTGGTTACTGTAGCCTGTAGTGTAGTTTCAAGTCAGGTAGCATGATGCCCCCAGCTTCTTTTGGCGTAGGATTGTCTTGGCAATGCGGGTTCTTTTTTGGTTCCATATGAAATTTAAAGTAGTTTTTTTGATGTGCTGCTGGATTGGGTTTGTCAGTGTTCTATTGAGGATTTTTGCATCAATGTTCATCAGGGATATTGGTCTAAAATTCTCTTTTTTTGTTGTATCTCTGTCAGGCTTTGGTATCAGGATGATGTTGGCCTCGTAAAATGAATTAGGGAGGATTCCCTCTTTTTCTATTGATTGGAATAGTTTCAGAAGGAATGGTACCAACTCCTCCTTGTACCTCTGGTAGAATTTGACTGTGAATCCATCTGGTCCTGGACTTTTTTTGGTTGGTAGGCTATTAATTATTGCCTCAATTTCAGAGCCTGCTATTGGTCTATTCAGGGACTCAACTTCTTCCTGGTTTAGTCTTGGGAGAGTATAAGTGTCCAGGAAATTATCCATTTCTTTTAGGTTTTCTAGTTTATTTGCATAGTGATGTTTATAGTATTCTCTGATGATAGTTTGTATTTCTGTGGGGTCGGTGGTGATATCCCCTTTATCATTTTTTATTGCGTCTGTTTGATTCTTCTCTCTTTTCTTCTTTATTAGTCTTGCTAGCGGTCTATCAATTTTGTTGAGCTTTTCAAAAACCAGCTTCTGGATTCATTGATTTTTTGAAGGGTTTTTTGTGTCTCTATCTCCTTCAGTTTTGCTCTGATCTTAGTTATTTCTTGCCTTCTGCTAGCTTTTGAATGTGTTTGCTCTTGCTTCTATAGTTCTTTTAATTGTGATGTTAGGGTATGAATTTTAGATCTTTCCTTCTTTCTCTTGTGGGCATTTAGTGCTATAAATTTCCCTCTACACACTGCTTTAAATGTGTCCCAGAGATTCTGGTATGTTGTATCTTTGTTCTCATTGGTTTCAAAGAACATCTTTATTTCTGCCTTCATTTCGTGATGTACCCAGTAGTCATTCAGGAGCAGGTTGTTCAGTTTCCATGTAGTTGAGCGCTTTGAGTTTTCTTAGAAACTCAATCAAATCCTGAGGTCTAGTTTGATTGCACTGTGGTGTCAGAGATAGCTTAGCCTGTTATAATTTCTGTTCTTTCACATTTGCTGAGGAGTGCTTTACTTCCAACTATGTGGTGAATTTTGGAATAAGTTCTATGTGGTGCTGAGAAGAATGTATATTCTGTTAATTTGGGGTAGAGAGTTCTGTAGATGTCTATTAGGTCCACATAGTGCAGAGTTGAGTTCAATTCCTGCATGTCCTTTTTAACTTTCTGTCTCGTTGATCTGTCTAATGTTGACAGTGGGGTGTTAAAGTCTCCTATTATTATTGTATGGCAGTTCAAGTCTCTTTGTAAGTCTCAAAGGATTTGCTTTATGAATCTGGGTGCTCCTGTATTGGGTGCATACATATTTAGGATAGTTAGCTCTTCTTGTTGAAATGATCCCTTTACCATTATGTAATGGTGTTCTTTGTCTCTTTTGATCTTTGATGGTTTAAAGTCTGCTTTATCAGAGACAAGGAGTGCAACCCCTGCCTTTTTTTGTTTTCCATTTGCTTGGTAGATCTTCTTCCATCCCTTTGTTTTGAGCCTATGTGTGTGTCTGCATGTGAGATGGGTCTCCTGAATATAGCAAACTGATGGGTTTTGACTCTTCATCCAATTTGCCAGTCTGTGTCTTTTAACTGAACCATATAGTCCATTTACATTTAAGGTTAATATTGTTATGTGTGAGCTTGATCCTGTCATTATGGGATTAGCTGGTTATTTCACTCGTTAGTTGATGCAGTTTCTTCCTAACGTCGAAGGCCTTTACATTTTGGTATGTTTTTCAAATGGCTGGTACTGGTTGTTCCTTTCCATGTTTAGTGCTTCCTTCAGGATCTCTTTTGGGCAGGCCTGGTGGTGACAAAATCTCTCAGCATTTGCTTGTCTGTAAAGGATTTTATTTCTCCTTCACTTATGAAACTGAGTTTGGCTGGATATGAAATTCTGGGTTGAAAATTCTTTTCTTTAAGAATGTTGAATATTGGCCCCCACTCTCTTCTGGCTTGAAGAGTTTCTGCCAAGATATCTGCTGTTAGTCTGATGGGCTTCCCTTTGTTTGTAACCTGCCCTTTCTCTCTGGCCGCCCTTAACATTTTTTCCTTCGTTTCAACTTTGGTGAATCTGACAATTATGTGTCTCGGAGTTGCTCTTCTCAAGGAGTATCTTTGTGGTGTTCTCTGTATTTCCTGAATTTGAATGTTGACCTGCCTTGCTAGGTTGAGGAAGTTCTCCTGCATAATATCCTGCAGAGTGTTTTCCAACTTGGTTCCATTCTCCCTGTCACTTTCAGGCACCCCAATCAGACGTACATTTGGTCTTTTCACGTAATCCCATATTTCTTGGAGGCTTTGTTCATTTCTTTTTACTCCCTTTTCTCCAAACTTCTCTTCTCACTTCATTTCATTCATTTGATCTTCATTCGCTGATACTCTTTCTTCCAGTTGATCGAGTTGGTTACTGAAGCTTGGGCATTTGTCACGTAGTGCTTGTGTCATGATTTTCATCTCTATCAATTCATTTATGGACTACTCTGCATTGGTTATTCTAGTTATCCATTCTTCCATTCTTTGTTCAAGGTTTTTAGTTTCCTTGAGCTGGGTACGTAGTTCCTCCTTTAGGTCTGAGAGGTTTGATCGACTGAAGCCTTATTCTCTCAACTCATCAAAGTCATTCTCCGTCCAGCTTTGTTCCGTTGCTGGCAATGAGCTGCGTTCCTTTGGAGGGGGAGATGTGCTCTGATTTTTTGAATTTCCAGCTTTTCTGCACTGCTTTTCCCCCATCTTTGTGGTTTTATCTGCCTTTGGTCTTTGATGATGGTGACATACTGATGGGGTTTTGGTGTGGATGTCCTTTCTGTTTGTTAGTTTTCCTTCTAATAGTCAGGGCCCTCGGCTGTAGGTGTGTTGGTGTTTGCTTGAGGTCCACTCCAGACCCTGTGGGTCCCTGACCCACTTGAGAAGGCAGTCTGTCTGTTCTCAGATCTCAACCTCCATGCTGGGAGATCCACTGCTCTCTTCAAAGCTGTCAGACAGGGGCATTTACCTTTGCCAAGGTTTCTGCTGTTTTTTGTTTAACTATGCCCTGTCCTCAGAGGAGGAGTCTACAGAGGCAGGCCGGCCTCCTTGAGCTGTGGTGGGCTCTACCCAATTCGTATTTCCCAGTGGCTTTGTTTACCTACTTAAGCCTCAGCAATTGCAGGTGCCCCTTCCCCAGCCTTGCTGCCAGGTTGTAGTTAGATCTCAGACTGCTGTGCTAGCAATGAGGGAGGCTCTGTGGGCATGGGACCCTCTGGGCCAGGCGTGGTATATAATATCCTGGTGTGCTGTTTGCTAAGACCCTTGGTAAAGCACAGTATTAGGGTGGGAGTTAACTGATTTTCCAGGTGTTGTGGTCTCAGTTTCCCTTGGCTAGGAAAAGGAATTCCCTTCCCCCTTGTGCTTCCCAGGTGAGGCGATGCCTTGCCCTGCTTCAACTCTGGCTGTTTGGGCTGCACCCACTGACCAGCACCAACTGTCCAACACGCCCCAGTGAGAGGAACCTGGTACCTCAGTTGAAAATTCAGAAATCACCGTCTTCTGTGTCGCTCATGCTGGGAGCTGGAGGCTGGAGCTCTTCCTATTCGGCCATCTTGGTCGCCCCCCTACTATTTCTTTTGAAAACTCATATATTATTCTTTCAGTCCTTTGAATGTTTCCCTTTGAGATCTTTTATTTTTCCTTGATTTTCTGCAGTTTCACTATGGTATGTACAGTGTGTATTCTTTTTTATTTATCCAAGTTGGGATTCATTGGGTTTCTTGAATTGAGTATTTTTATCAGATATGAAAATTATTTCTCCCAGTATAGCCTCTACCTTCTGTCTTTAAATAAATTCAACTTTGATATATTTTACTTCTTGTCATGTTATTTTTTATGCCTCTTCCTCTCAAGACTACATTTGGTATAATTTTTTTATTTCTCCATTCCAGTTTTCTAATTCTCTTTTCAGCTATATTGAAGTTGCTGTTGAACTTATTCATTGATTTTTTTGCTTTAATTATCATACTTTGCATTTCTAGAAATTGTTTTGTTTTTGAGTTCATGGTTATTTTTGCATTATTTCTTGAGATATATGAAACAGTTATATTGTATGTATAGTGTGGTAATTCTAATACCTCCATCTTCTTAGAATTGATTCTGTCATATATTTTGTTTGTATGTTTTACATATAATGTGTTATTTTTTAAATGAATGTAAATGATTTTTTATATCTTGAACTACTCATTTTTTTTAACTTTGCCTGTGAAGAGATTGTTTCTGTTTCTGTTAGATGCCTGAGAAGAGTATTAGTACAAGACTATTAATGTAGGATCACTTTAAATTCTTAGCTTGAGGTTTTGTGGATCAAATGAGTAGTGAGGATTCAAACTACAGACTTCAATGAAGACTCTCTTGTGGTTACAGATTCTCAGAGAAGATTTATTTTCCCTCTCCACTCAGTTCTAAAGTTCTGTACAGCCAATTTTCCTTGCGTTTCCTTGGGGAAAAGGGTTGGCGGGGGGTGGAAAGGTGAGTACTGTGTCATAGTGCTTTAAAAGCATAGTCTGTAAACACAGACTGTCAGAATTTGCATTTTGGGTCTAATACTAATTCATACTAATCTATACTAATTAATACTAATTTACCATGAGTAAATTATTTAACCTTTCTGTGCTTCACTGTCTTGACCTCTAAGGTGAGGATTACAATGATACCTTTTTTATAATTTTTGTGAAGATTAAACGAGTTGATATCTTTGACACACTTAAAACACGGTAAGCTTTATAAATGTTTGCTATTGTTATCATAATCAATATTGTGTGTCTAGTTTATGCTTGCACTAAGTAGCCTTTTGTGGTCCCAGCATTATGGATAGTCGGCTATTGGACCTCCCACCTTCTGAGGCAAGAAAAAAAAAAACAAAAACAAAAAAAACTAATGCTCAAGTTCAGCTGATTCAGCAAATATTCTCAAGGTAAAAACCAATTTAAGTGCTTGCCATACCACTTTCAGTACCAGTCTTTACTTAGTCTTGTCCTCAGTATTTCTTTTTTTGCTAGCTCCTGGGTACATTTAAGAGTTTTTTTGTTTTTATTTTTGTTTTTTTTTAATCTATCTGGTATTTTGTTTTAAGTGGTACTCATGTTACAGTAAACAGAAGTCCATCATACAGCTTGTAAATGCCAAAACTAAGGCTAAAATGCCAACTGATTATGAACATGTGCTTCAAAAAATAGCTAGACAAAGAACATATGTAGACACTTCCTAAAGAAGAAGTGTTGCATGGGCATTACATTTGCAGTCACTGGTAATACCAAAACTACCATTTTCTTATCAAATTAGGAAAAAAAGGATGGAAGGGAGGGAGGGAGGGAAACAGAATTTGAAACCTATTATAGAACATTCAAGAATTCAAATGGCTTCCTATCTTTTACTAGCAAGAATGCTAATTGCAGTAGCTCCTATGCAAAGCAGTTTGGCAATGTATGTCCAAATTGTTAACATACTTATATTTGGCCACAGGCACGGTGGCTAATGCCTATAATCTCAGCACTTTGGGAGGCTGAGGTGGGAGGATCACTTGAGGCCAGGAAGTGGAGGCTGCCATGAGCCATGTTTGCACCACTGTACTCTAGCCTGGGCAACAGAGTGAGACTCTGTCTCAAAAAAAAAAAAAAATTATATTTGTGACATAAATTTCAAATCTAATAATTTATAAAAATAAATAAAGATAATGTACAAAGCTTTAACCACAGTATGGTCATTGCATCACTTTATAGAAAATTAGAATATTAGAAACATAATTATTTCATCGTACAAGAATGGGTTGACTTGACTGTTAAATAGCCATGATATATAGCCATTTTAAAAGATGTCTTTGAAGGATAGGTATGCCATGAAAGAAAGTGCATGATAATTTGTCTACTAGGAAAAGAGATGATTACAAATGAAAATATACAAATGCTCAAAATTTTTTTTAAACAATGATTATATATAACCATAATCAAAGAGTTTAAAGTATCCAAGCTCATCAAACTGTGTGCATTTAAAATGTGCAGTTTTGTGTGTATCAATTAGAACTCAATAAAGCTGTAGGTTTTTAAATGGTTACAAGTAACAACTCTTGGGACGGTGGCTTGGGATGATTTTCAAAACATTCTCATTTTGCTTATTTGTATTTTCTACAATGATCTGAACATTATTAAAAATAGATAATATGCCATTTAATAAATTCCTCAATAAGTTATATAGATAAAATTATTTTGTATCTATATTTTATAATCTGCCACTTTGTTGGCATGTTCTAAGTACTTTTCCATGTTTCTTCGTGGTTTTGGAATTATCCCCCGATGACCATATCATACTCTATTTCTTTCTTTTTTTTTTTTTTGAGACGGAGTCTCGCTCTGTCGCCCAGGCTGGGGTGCAGTGGCCGGATCTCAGCTCACTGCAAGCTCCGCCGCCGGGGTTTATGCCATTCTCCTGCCTCAGCCTCCCGAATAACTGGGACTATAGGCGCCCGCCACCACGCCTGGCTAGTTTTTTGTATTTTTTAGTAGAGACGGGGTTTCAGTGTGTTAGCCAGGATGATCTGGATCTCCTGACCTCGTGATCCGCCCGTCTCGGCCTCCCAAAGTGCTGGAATTACAGGTTTGAGCCACCGCGCCTGGGCCATACTCTATTTCTTAAAGTACTAAAGTTAATATCTTTTCACTACTGGTTTAAATATTTACTTTGTTGTCATTTACTATGAATAGTGTATCAATTAAAATAATTCTGAAGATAATAGTAACAGTTACAATTTACTAAGTACCTTTTTGTTGCCCCACAAAAGTTATCACATTTAATTCTTGGAATAATTCTATGAGTTAGGTATTATTAGCCTCTTATTAAAAATGATGACACTGAGATTCAAAGATGCAAGCGATTGATTAGAGCTAGTGAGAGGGTGAGCCAGAATTCAGTCTAGGTTTGTCTTACTGTTTCTTGATTTGTCTAAATCTTTTCTGGTAGTGTTTCTAAAACTGTTTTGTGAATGTCGACAAGCAGTGTGATCAGGAATGAGAGTTAGTTTGCATTAATTCTCTTTTCGGGTTCTCATCTGTATTTCAGAATTTTTAAGACTTGTCTTTTCCTTTAGAGTATTGTTATTAATACTGATACCTTTCAGATTCTCATCTTGTGCATCAGAGCTCTCCTGTTGAATCTCTAGAAGCTTTTAAGATCTTTTTCCTTAGTGTTCTATTCTTTCATAATGATAAACCTTGTTTTTTCTGTTTTCATCCTTTGCCCTAGAAATTAAGTAAACTTCTTCCATTGGGGAATTGTTCATGTTTTGTTTGTTTTTTTATACTTTCTTGTCTTCTCATTTTGTTTGTGGTGATGTTGCTGCAGGATTGTTTTTTAACTCTCATCTTATTTGGATGCTGGCCCTCTCAGGCTGGTCCTCTAATTGTCTTACCTTTTTTCCCCCCTATAGTTAATTTCTCTATCATTTAGTTCTACCCTGTAAGAGACTTCTTTAGCTTTGTCTTCTAACCCTCTTTTTATAAATTTGTGCTATTTTTATCGTTTCTCGTGAATCTTTCTTGTTCTCTGAGAGTTTCATTTCTATAGCTTCTGATTCTTGTTTCCTGGATACAACACAGTTTCTTATTTCTATGAGATTTTTATTTTAAAATTTTTTTGAAGTTTATTCTATTCTCCAGATTTAATTGGGGAATATATTGACTTCGGTTTTCAATTAGTTCATTATTTTTTAATGTGATGACATGCTCAAAAACTGAGGAGACATGTCCAAAGGACTCAGAAGCTAGTTTAAAGGGGATTCCCTCTGGAATATACTTACTAATTGAAAAGGAAAAGATACCTTTAAAATGGAGAAATCTGGCAGATATTGTCTTAGCCAAAAGATTAAATTTCACAGCACCAGTAAAGCACAGCCTGATATCCTGTGCCTTCAACTATGGTAAACTCCAGAAGAAAAAGATGCCACTTTTGTTCCTGCCAATAATGTTTCACCTAAGTCTAACCATGGGGAATTGACCAGACACATTCAAATTGAGGAACAGTCTGCAAAACAACTGACCTGCACTCTTCCAAAATGTTAGTGATGTGAAAAACCAAACAAGATTGTAGAGTTGCTGTAGGTGAAAGGAGAATGAGAGTGAATTAATTCTAAATTGAAAGGGAAAAAAAGCAGAAACAACAAAAGATTGTCTAGGACACTTCGCAGGCAAATGGAAAATGCAAATATAGATTATAGATTATATCACATTAAACATAAATGTTAAATGTCCTGAATTTATCATTATATTATCACTATCATATATGAGAATATCATTGTTCTTAGGAGATATCTACTGAAGTATATATTTTCATGGTGCATGCAACTAATTCTCAAATGGTTCAGCAAAAGTTATAGGTATATATACAGATACACAGTAGTCCCACTTTGTCTGTGGGGGATAAGTTCCAAGGTCCCAGTGGATGCCTGAAACCACTGATAGTTCCGAACCCTATATATACTATGTTTTTTCTATATGTATATACCTATGATAAGTTTAATTTATAAATTAGAGACAGTAAGAGATTAACACAAATAATGGTAAAATAGAAAAATTATAACAATATGCTGTTATAAAAGTTATATGAATGTGGTCTATCTCTCTCTGAAAATATATTATTGAACTGTACTCACCTATTTTGGGGCTGCAGTTGACTTCAGGGAACTGAAACCATGGAAAAGGAGCAGCAACTGTACATATACACAAACACATACCCAGAAATAAGGGAAGGCAAATGTGACAAGAGCCTAGAAATTGCTTAAACGAGATGAAAGATAAATGTTCTATGGGAATACTGTTATTGGAACTTTTCTTAGGTTTGAAATTTTTCAGAGAATTTATGGTTTTCCTAGCCTATATAAGAAATTATGTGAATATGTGTTTGTGTACACACACGCGTTTTTGAGAACATTTAGGGTATTTACTAAAATCCTATTTCCCAAGGAATCTCCTCAGCATATGTATATTTTATTAGTAGTTCTGGTCTGTCATAAATATCCTAAACTAAAATGCTCTGTTTTTCTCTATAAAATTATACCATTTATAAGATTTCTTAAAGTGTTTTCCTAAAATGGCCTAACAAACCTTTGTACCAAATACTTTCTACTTGGTGCAAAATGAATGTCTTTATGAATTTTTAACACTTTGCAAAATAAAATAAGCATGAGGAATTATCACATGAGCCCCTTTGCAGTTCATGCTTTACAGTACTTAATAAAAATAGTCTTAGGTGCTATTTCTTCTCTCAACAAATTTAATTTTAAATGCTTATTGTTGAGTCATTATCTCATTTGTTACCCAATTATACTTATATTTTATTTAAATCTAATTCCCACCATATTCTGTTAATGGCTTGTCCATCTCATTTGGTCTACTATGGTGCTGAAATTGGAAAAAAAAAAAAAAAAATTCAATCTGGACTGAGAAATCTCAGGAGTCCCGTTCTGGCACTTACTACTTCTAAAACTCCCTGTTTGATCATCTAAAAATCTCATTGGCCAGGCATGGTGGCTCATGCCTGTGACCAGTACTTTGAAAAGCTGAAGGAGGAGGATTGCTTGAAGCCAGGAGTTTGAGTTTGAGTTCGAGACCAGCTTGGGCAACAAAGCAAGACCCTGTTTCTTAAATAAATAAATATTACATTAGACCAGTTACTCAGATAGCAATCACCAATATTCTACTTTTGCGTACAGTGAGTCAGCCATGTCCCTCATTATTATATGGCTTCTACAGCTGTTCACTCAGAAGCTATAGCTAAAACCTTGTTGCTTTTATCACACAAACTCCTAATACTTGAGGTGCAGTTGGCGTTATAAATAGGTGGTATGACCTGCAGTTTCTTCTTACCCTTTGTAATAATTCATTCTATTTTCTAGTGATCGATGCTTCCCTTTTGTTCATAAAGTTAAACTTTTACGTAATGTTAGGTGCATTGTGTTTCATCTCCTGGGAATATTACCTTGTGAAAAACTTATTTTTTAAATAGTACTTGCTCACTATTGATATATTTGGCATTTACTATTAACAGCTTCTAATCTTGCTCACTAAAATGTCGTTGACATCCCCAGTTTTGTTGGAGGACTAGAAGATAGAGGAGCTTAAAATAACATGTGTAGAGAAATCACTTCATTGCTTCTTCTGTTCAAGAGGAATGTGAGTAGTCTCAATATACCTTAATCTGTTATAAACAGCTAATTTTCAGCATGAAAGCAGCTGCTAGGAAAAGTTAATCAGTAGGACAGAATGGTGAAACTGGAAAATGATGTGCCCATCACTTTGCCTTTCAACTCCATTTTTTTCCTCTTTGTAAATAATCTGAACTATGTCTACTAAGTGGTTAACATAACACACAAATTTGATTCTTTTATATTTTTAAACTAATTTTCCATTACAAAGTAATATCTTTTTTAGAAAACATTGAAGAAAAAGGAAATAAAAATCACATACAGAGATAATCATTTTAGCCCTCATTCTTCCAGATTTTTGAGGGATTTTTTAAATTAGTTTATGTTATATTGTTACCTGATTCTTTTCATCAACAGTATATTGTGAACATCTTTCTAGGTCATTTAATTTTCTTCTGCACTGTTATTGGCTGTATAATATTGTGTAGTTTTTCTATGATTATTTAAACAGCTTCCCATTATTGGTTCAAATATTTTATATATTAGTGCTCTGATTACATTGATGAAATAAATCTTTGGACACAATTTCTTTTGAATAAAAAATACAATTGCTAGGTAAAGAGTATTCCCATGGCCAGGCGTGGTGGCTCACACCTGTAATCCCAGCACTTTTGGGAGGCCAAGGCAAGCGAGATCACAAGGTCAGGAGTTTGAGACCAGCCTGGCCAACATGGTGAAACCCCGTCTCTACTAAAACTACAGAAATTAGCCGGGTGTGGTGGTGTGTGCCTGTAATCCCTGCTACTCATGAGGCTGAGACAGGAGAATCACTTGAACCTGGGAGGCAGAGGTTGCAGTGAGCTGAGATTACACCACTGCACTCTAGCCTGGGCAATAGAGTGAGACTCCATCTCAAAAAAAAAAAAAAAAAAAAAGAGCATTCCAATTTTAAAGTTTTTGATACGTAGTGCTGAACTACTTTCTCTTAAGGACTCTATACCAAAATGGTTTAATTTAATTGTTAGAGAAAACCAGTCAGGAATGTGGCTGGTTTAAATACTGCCTGAGAATTCCAGATAACCTCTCAGCATGCTGAAAAATTGTTGATGGAAGGTCTGGAGGTGAGAATAAGTTACTTACTGTGTGCTATCATTAGAAATAACATATTAGGAATTACCAGTATAAATTGAAAGGAAGACTTTTGTAACAGCACAGGATATTTTACCAATATATAAAAACTACGAACTATAAGATAGGTTTGATTAATGTAGTTTCACCTTCTTTTTTCTTAAATTGTAAAGTCTTTATTTTTTATTCTAATAATGAAAATAATGTGTACGTTGAAAAACAAGTCTACTAGTATACAAATATAAAACAACAGAGAATAATAATTCCCACCTGTAGCAGTACTCCTTATAGATAAGTACTGTTAAGTTTCTGTGTATGTATATATATGTGTATGCATATGTATAAAGTATCCACATATACATACGTATATACAATTACGTATATTTAATTTTTAAAATTTATACAAGTGGGATCATACTCTAATCCCGCTCTATAAGTTGCTTTTTAAATATCTACCAATATACTGGTAACATCTTGTCACATTACTACATATAGATTTATTTCCTAATGATAATCGTTTGGATCATTTTTCATTTTTCTTTGTTACAAATAATGGGTGTATCGATTATCATATACAGACATCTGTGTGCTTTATTATTATTTTCACAAAATAAATATTTCTGCAATGGTGGAATTGTTATTGGTGAGCAGTGATAAGATTCTGATCTCTGCTAAGAGAGCTTGCATCCCAGGCTTCGCTGCCGACATGCTGTGTAATTTAGACAAGCTAATTAACCTCACTATAAAATTGATATGATTCTCGAAGTCACTTTACAGAATTGTTGAGAATTCTGTATTCTTTTTTAACAAGAAAATGCATGTAAGGTATTTAGTATGGGTACCTGGCACATAAGAAATGCTAAAATATTCCCTATTGTTAGGAATTTCCTCCTTTAGTGAATTTTCTATTTATTTCTTTCATTTTCTTTTGGATAATTTATGTTTTTTATTGATTATAGGAGAATTTTGCATACTAAGAATAGTTACTATTTTGTGAGCTATAAGTATTTTTCCTAATTTATCTTATCTTTTGCTGCATTTACATTTCGTATTTTTGTTTACTCAAATGTGTCAGTCTTTCATGGTTTTTTGCCTTTGTGTCATGTTAACAAAGAACACCTCTACTGCGGTATTATAAAATATCTTTCTGTATTCTGTTCCAGAGATCTTATCACTTTTATTTTTTACATTTATTCATTGATTTGAGAGAGGGTCTCACTGTCACCTAGGCTGGAGTGCAATGGCATAATCATGGCTCACTGCAACCTTGACATCATTTATATTTTTTACATTTATTCATTGATTTGAGACAGGGTCTCACTGTCGCCTAGGCTGGAGTGCAGTGGCATAATCATGGCTCACTGCAACCTTGACCTCTCCAGGCTCAGGTTATCCTCCTACCTCAGCCTCCCAAGTAGCTGGGACTACAAGTGGATGCCACCACACCCAGCTAACTTTTTAATTTTTTTGTAGAGGTGGAATTTTGCCATGTTGACCAGGCTGGTCCCAAACTCCTAGGCTCAAGCCATCCGCCTGCCTCAACCTCCCAAAGTGCTGAGATTACAGGCATTAGCCACTGCACCTGGCCCCATTTTCTACATTTAAATATTTACATTTACCTACATGTTTTTTTAATGTGGCCAGTAGTGTTCCTTCTTCCCTCCACCAAGAGACATATTGGAAATTATAGGGTTCTGTATAGATTATCACCATGACTGAGAAGTCACTACTGGTATTCATTGCTCAGAAGCCAGAGATGTCTGCCAGAGTCCTGTAGTGCACAGGATTGCCCCTCAACAAAGAATTCCTGAGTCCGGCATGATGATGAAACGTCCTGCCAGGCCTCAGAATCTTACTATTGCTTTCTGCCAACAACAAACATGTGAAAACTAAGCATCTAAGAATTCTAAGTAACAAACAACAGGATTCATCTGTTGCTTCTCAGATTAACTGAGCTTAAAAATAATTATACTTCAGGATGTGGAGGAATTCTAAATTTCATGTACCAGGGTGGATGTGTAGATTAATTCAACTTTTTTTGGTTGTTTTATTATTGATTGCTCCTTTGCTTTGGTAGTATAGTTCGGTTTTATTGACAAAATTCCTCTCCATATAACTGAAAACGAAGTTAGAAAATTTCAGTCACCTCTCCTGATTCTTGCAGTATCTCTCTTCATTGGATACCATTTATACTGATTGCTCACATTGATCTTTCTCTTCTTAGCTGCTGATTCTACTTTTATATCTGGTAATCCTTATTCATGTAAGTCTCCACTAATAGTATTGTTTGCTTTCTTGCCCTTCCACAACACCTAGGTGGGTCTGATTGCAGGGGTTCCCTGGCAGGAGTGGGCTAGGGAACAGTGGTTTTAACTACTGATTAAGTGTGTGATGAACTGATAAATTGGAAGTTCATTCCTTTTCTATATGTTAAGATAGATCAGTCATTCCTTGTTATTTTATATCTTTTGCTTTAATATAGATAATTACAGTAATTTGAGTTTCTGGTGGTAAAACTTTATTTAAAAACAGTATCTAAAAGGTTGATAAACATATAACTAACAAATAATTTCCCATAATACCATTTCTCTCATCATAATTATCATTATTATGTTATTAAGTACTTAACTACATGGCAGACAATAATCTATATGCCTTCAATGGATTATCTCATTTAATTCTTGTAGGAATCCAACATAGTACATATTATTATCCCCATTTTACAACTGTAGAAACTGAGACAAAGAGATTTAGGTCACTTGCTCAAAGTCTGATAGCTAGAGTAAGACCTAAACTGGCTGAGTTAAAAATGTATGCTTACAGTATCATCTTCAATAAAAAAAAAACTCCAGCACATGGGTAAAAGTTTTGGCTGAGTCCTGGAGATCTGCACTACAAAGCATCATAAAGCATCTTCTCCTGTGCCTTACTAGAGTAGGCATTACCAGTATTCCACTATAGCCCTTAAAGAATGGTCACCACCATTACCCAGAACTTATCACAGTGCCAAGCTCATAGTTGGTGAGTAGTAAATATTAACAGAGAATGAGAGAATATCTGTAATCATGTTCTCATGAACTGACTAAAATGATGAACGACAGAGTCTCATTCTGCCAAATAAGTTAGTGTCAAAATGTGCCCTCCAAATTACAAATATGAATTAATTTGCCATAGTAGCTTATTGCTGTAAGTCAATTACATTTTTTTTTTATTTTTCATTTTTTATTACACTTTAAGATCTAGGGTACATGTGCACAACGTGCAGCTTTGTTACGTATGTATACCTATGCCATGTTGGTGTGCTGCACCCATAAACTCGTCATTTACATTAGGTATATCTCCTAATGCTATCCCTCCCCCCTCCCCCATCCCCTCTCCCCACAATAGGCCCTGGTGTGTGATGTTCCCCTTCCTGTGTCCAAGTGATCTCATTGTTCAATTCCCACCTATGAGTGACAACTTACAGTGTTTGGTTTTCTGTTCTTGCGATAGTTCTCTGAGAATGATGGTTTCCAGCTGCATCCATGTCCCTACAAAGGATATGAATTCAGCCGTCTTTATGGCTGCATAGTATTCCATGTTGTATATGTACCACATTTTCTTAATCCAGTCTGTCACTGATGGACATTTGGGTTGATTCCAAGTCTTTGCTATTGTGAATAGTGCCGCAATAAACATACGTGTGCATGTGTCTTTATAGCAGCATGACTTATAATCCTTTGGGTATATCCTCAGTAATGAGATGGCTGGGTCAAATGGTATTTCTAGTTCTAGATCCTTGAGGAATCGCCACACTGTTTTCCACGATGGTTGAACTAGTTTACAGTCCCACCAACAATGCAAAAGTGTTCCTATTTCTCCACATCCTCTCCAGCACCTGTTGTTTCCTGATTTTTTAATGATTGCCATTCTAACTGGTGTGAGATGGTATCTCATTGTGGTTTTGATTTGCATTTCTCTGATGGTGAGTGATTATGAGCATTTTTTCATGTGTCTGTTGGCTGTATGAATGTTTTCTTTTGAGAAGTGTCTGTTGATATCCTTTGCCCACTTTTTGATGGGGTTGTTTGTTTTTTTCTTATAAATTTGATTGAGTTCTTTATAGGTTCTGGATATTAGCCCTTTGTCAGATGAGTAGACTGCAAAACTTTTCTCCCATTCTATAGGTTGCCTGTTCACTCTGACAGTAGTTTCTTTTGCTGTGCAGAAGCTCTTTAGTTTAATTAGATCCCATTTGTCAATTTTGGCTTTTGTTGCCATTGCTATTGGTGTTTTAGACATGAAGTTCTTGCCCATGCCTATGTCCTGAATGGTATTGCCTAGGTTTTCTTCTAGGTTTTTATGGTATTAGGTCTAACATTTAAGTCTCTAATCCATCTTGAATTAATTTTCGCATAAGGAGTAAGGAAAGGATTCAGTTTCAGCTTTCTGCTTACAGCTAGCCAATTTTCCCAGCACCATTTATTAAATAGGGAATCCTTTCCCCATTTCTTGTTTTTGTCAGGTTTGTCAAAGATCAGATGGCTATAGATGTGTGGTATTATTTCTGCAGGCTCTGTTCTGTTCCATTGGTCTATATCTCTATTTTGGTACCAGCACCATGCTGTTTTGGTTACTGTAACCTTGTAGTATAGTTTGAAGTCAGGTAGCGTGATGCCTCCAGCTTTGTTCTTTTGCCTTAGGATTGTCTTGGCAATGTGGGGTCTTTTTTGGTTCCATATGAACTTTAAAGCAGTTTTTTTCCAATTCTGTGAAGAAACTCATTGGTAGCTTGATGGGGATGGTATTGAATCTATAAATTACCTTGGGCAGTATGGCCATTTTCACGATATGATTCTTCCTATCTATGAGCATGGTATGTTATTCCATTTGTTTGTGTCCTCTTTTATTTCCCTGAGCAGTGCTTGGAGTTCTCCTTGAAGAGGTCCTTCACATCCCTTGTAAGTTGGATTCCTAGGTATTTTATTCTGTTTGAAGCTATTGTGAATGGGAGTTCATTCATGATTTGGCTCTCTGTTTGTCTGTTACTGGTGTATAAGAATGCTTGTGATTTTGCACATTGATTTTGTATCTTGAAACTTTGCTGAAGTTTCTTATCAGCTTAAGGAGATTTTGGGCTGAGACAATGGGGTTTTCTGTTTATAGAATCATGTCATTTGCAAACAGGGACAATTTGACTTCTTCTTTTCCTAACTGAATACCCTTTATTTCTTTCTCTTGCCTGATTGCCCTAGCCGGAACTTCCAACACTATGTTGAGTAGGAGTTGTGAGAGAGAGCATCCCTGTCTTGTGCCAGTTTTCAAAGGGAATGCTTTCAGTGTTTGCCCATTCAGAATGATATTGGCTGTGCGTTTGTCATAAATAGCTCTTATTATTTTCAGATACATTCCATCAATACCGAATTTATTGAGAGTTTTTAGCATGAAAGGCTGTTGAATTTTGTCAAAGGCCTTTTCTGCATCTATTTAGATAATCATGTGGTTTTTGTCTTTGGTTCTGTTTATATATGTTTATATATTATTTAAACATAAACAAATATGATTATGTTAATTGATTTACGTATGTTGAACCAGCCTTGCATTCCACAGATGAAGCCCACTTGATCAAGTTGGATAAGCTTTTTGATGTGCTGCTGGATTTGGTTTGCCAGTATTTTATTGAGGATTTTTGCATCGATGTTCATCAGGGATATTGGTCTAAAATTCTCTGTTTTTGTTGTATCTCTGTCAGGCTTTGGTATCAGGATGATGTTGGCCTCATAAAATGAATTAGGGAGGATTCCCTCTTTTTCTATTGATTGGAATAGTTTCAGAAGGAATGGTACCAACTCCTCCTTGTACCACTGGTAGAATTTGACTGTGAATCCGTCTGGTCCTGGACTTTTTTTGATTGGTACGCTATTAATTATTGCCTCAATTTCAGAGCCTGCTATTGGTCTATTCAGGGATTCAACTTCTTCCTGGTTTAGTCTTGGGAGAGTGTAAGTGTCCAGGAAATTATCCATTTCTTTTAGGTTTTCTACTTTATTTGCATAGAGGTGTTTATAGTATTCTCTGATGGTAGTTTGTATTTCTATGGGGTCAGTGGTGATATTCCCTTTATCATTTTTTATTGCATCTATTTGATTCTACTCTCTTTTCTTCTTTATTAGTGTTGCTACCAGTCTATTCATTTTGTTGATCTTTTCAAAAACCCAGCTCCTGGATTCATTGATTTTTTGGAGGGTTTTTTGTGTCTCTATCTCCTTCAGTTCTGCTCTGATCTTAGTTATTTCTTGCCTTCTGCTAGCTTTTGGAAGTGTTTGCTCTTGCTTCTCTAGTTCTTTTAATTGTGATGTTAGGGTATGAATTTTAGATCTTTCCTTCTTTCTCTTGTGGGCATTTAGTGCTATAAATTTCCCTCTACACACTGCTTTAAATGTGTCCCAGAGATTCTGGTATGTTGTATCTTTGTTCTCATTGGTTTCAAAGGATATCTTTATTTCTGCCTTCATTTCATTATGTACCCAGTAGTCATTCAGGAGCAAGTTGTTTAGTTTCGATGTAGTTGAGCGATTTTTATTGAATTTCTTAGTCCTGAGTTCTAGTTTAATTGCACTGTAGTCCGAGAGACAGTTTGTTATAATTTCTGTTCTTTCACATTTGCTGAGGAGTGCTTTACTTCCAACTATATGGTGAATTTTGGAATAAGTGCAATGTGGTGCTGAGAAGGATGTATATTCTGTTGATTTGGTGTGGAGAGTTCTGTAGATGTCTATTAGGTCTGCTTAGTGCAGAGTTCAGTTCAATTCCTGGATATCCTTGTTAACTTTCTGTCTCGTTGATCTGTCTAATGTTGATAGTGGGGTGTTAAAATCTCCCATTATTATTTTATGGCAGTCTAAGTCTGTTTTTAAGTCTCTAAGGACTTGCTTTATGAATCTGGGTGCTCCTCTATTGGGTGCATATATATTTAGGATAATTAGCTCTTCCTGATGAATTGATCCCTTTACCATTATGTAATGGCCTTCTTTGTCTGTTTTCATCTTTGATAGTTTAAAGTCTGTTTTATCAGAGACGAGGATTGCAACCTCTGCTTTTTTTTTTTTTCTTTGTCCATTTGCTTAGTAGATCTTTCTCCATCTGTTTATTTTGAGCCTATGTGTGTCTCCGCATGTGAGATGGGTCTCCTGAATACAGCAAACTGATAGGTCTTGACTCTTTATCCAATTTGCCAGTCTGTGTCTTTTAATTGGACCATTTAGTCCATTTACATTTAAGGTTAATATTGTTATGTGTGAACTTGATCCAGTCATTATGATAATAGCTAGTTATTTTGCTTGCTCGTTGATGCAGTTTCTTCCTAGCATTGATGAACTTTACATTTTGACATGTTTTTGCAATGGCTGGTACCTGTTGTTCCTTTCCATGTTTAATGTTTCCTTCAGGATCTCTTTTAGGGCAGGCCTGGTAGTGACAAAATCTCTCAGCATTTGCTGAGAAATAAAATAAAAGGATTTTATTTCTCCTTCACTTATGAAACTGAGTTTGGCTGGATATGAAATTCTGGGTTGAAAATTCTTTTCTTTAAGAATGTTGAATATTGGCCCCCACTCTCTTCTGGCTTGGAGAGTGGCTTGGAGAGTTTCTGCCGAGAGATCTGCTGTTAGTCTGATGGGCTTCCCTTTGTGTGTTACCCGACCTTTCTCTCTGGCTGCCCTTAACATTTTTTCCTTTATTTCAACTTTGGTGAATCTGACAATTATGTGTCTTGGAGTTGTGCTTCTCGAGGAGTATCTTTGTGACGTTCTCTGTATTTCCTGAATTTGAATGTTGGCCTGCCTTACTAGGTTGGGGAAGTTCTCCTGGATGATATCCTGCAGAGCATTTTCGTACTTGGTTCCCTTTTCCCCATCACTTTCAGGCACACCAATCAGACGTAGATTTGGTCTTTTCACATAACCCCATACTTCTTGGAGGCTTTGTTCATTTCTTTTTACTGTTTTTTCTCTACACTTCTCTTCTCGCTTCATTTCATTCATTTGATCTTCATTCGCTGATACTCTTTCTTCCAGTTGGTCGAGTCAGTTACTGAAGCTTGCGCATTTGTCACATAGTTCTCGTGTTGTGGTTTTCATCTCTATCAGTTCTTTTAAGATCTTCTCTGCATTGGTTATTCTAGTTATCTATTCATCCATTCTTTTTTCAAGGTTTTTTAGTTTATTTGAGCTGATTATGTAGTTCCCCTTTTAACTCTGAGAAGTTTGATCAACTGAAGCCTTCTTCTCTCAGCTCGTCAAAGTTATTCTCCTTCCAGCTTTGTTCCATTGCTCTCCTTTGAAGGGGGAGATGCACTCTGACTTTTTGAATTTCCAGCTTTTCTGCACTGCTTTTTTCCCATCTTTGTGGTTTTATCTGCCTTTGGTCTTTGATGATGGTGACATACTGATGGGGTTTTGGTGTGGATGTCCTTTCTGTTTGTTAGTTTTCCTTCTAATAGTCAGGACCCTCGGCTGTAGGTGTGTTGGTGTTTGCTTGAGGTCCATTCCAGACCCTATTTGCCTGGGTATCAGCAGCGGAGGCTATAGAAGATATTGCTGGACATGGAGTGTTGCTGTCTGATTCTTGCTCTGGAAGCTTCGTCTCAGGGGTGTACCCCGCCATGTGAGGTGTGAGGTGTCGGTCTGCACCTAGTAGGGGATGTCGCCCAGTTAGGCTACTCAGGGGTCAGGGACCCACTTGAGAAGGCAGTCTGCCTGTTCTCAGATCTCAACCTCCATGCTGAGAGATCCACTGCTCTCTTCAAAGCTGTCAGACAGGGGCATTTACCTCTGCCAAGGTTTCTGCTGTTTTTTGTTTAACTATGCCCTGTCCTCAGAGGAGGAGTCTACAGAGGCAGGCCGGCCTCCTTGAGCTGTGATGGGCTCCACCCAATTCGTGCTTCCCAGCGGCTTTGTTTACCTACTTAAGCCTCAGCAATGGCGGGCGCCCCTCCCCCAGCCTCGCTGCCACCTTGCAGTTAGATCTCAGACTGCTGTGCTAGCAATGAGGGAGGCTCTGTGGGCGTGGGGCCCTCCAGACCAGGTGTGGGATATAATCTCCTAGTGTGCCGTTTGCTAAGACCCTTGGTAAAGCGCAGTATTAGGGTGGGAGTTACCTGATTTTCCAGGTGTTGTGTGTCTTACTTTCCTTTGGGTAGGAAAAGGAATTCCCTTCCCCCTTGCACTTCTGAGGTGAGGCAATGCCTTGCCCTGCTTCAGCTCTTGCTGGTTGGGCTGCACCCGCGAACCAGCGCCAACTGTCCAACGCACCCCAGTGAGATGAACCTGGACCTCAGTTGAAAATGCAGAAACCGCCCGTCTTCTGTGTCGCTCACGCTGGGAGCTGGAGGCTGGATCTGTTCCTGTTTGGCCATCTTGGGCGCACCCCCCAGTCAGTTACATTATTAAGAATAACTATTAGCCTGGCACAGTGACTCATGCATGCAGTCCCATCTACTTAGGAGGCTGAGAATGGAGAATGGCTTAAGCCCAGGAGTTTGAGACCAGCCTGGGCAACATAAAAAAAAAAAATATATATATATATATATATATTCTTTAAATTAGTCTGGAATGGTGGTGTATGCCTCTAGTCCCAGCCACTCGGGAGGCTGAGGTAGGAGAATCTCTTGAGCCCAGTAGTTCAAGGTTACAGTGAACTGTGATTGTGGCTCTACACTCCAGCCTGGGTGAAAAAAAGAAAAAAAAAAACTATTAAAATTCCTGATTTTGGCTTGTATTACCTGTCACAAAAACTGTGTTTCCATTAGTGATCACTCCCCAGTCTCCTTTGACCCTACTCCCAGCTCTAGGCAATCACTAATCTGTTGTCTTTCCATATCGTTTTGCCTATCCTTGACATTTCATGCAAATGAAATCATACAATATATGGTGATTTGTGAGTGGTTTTTTCATTTAGTGTAGTTTTCATGGTTTATCCATGTTTTAGTATATCTCCTAACTTCAGTACTTTTTATTGACAAATAATATTCCATTGTATGAATATATACCACATTTTGTTCACCCATCAGTTGATGGGCATTTGAGTTGTTTCCACCTTTACTTTTATGAGTAATGCTGATGAGAATATTATGTAGAAGTCTTTTTGTGGAGATATATTTTCACTTCTCTCAGGTATATACTTATTAGTGGAATTGTTGGGTAAATGTATATTTAACATTTTGAGGAACTTCTAAAGTATTTTCAAAAAGCAGCTGTACCATTTTGCATTTCAAACAACATGATGAACGTTCCAGTTTCTTCATGTTCTCACCAACATTTTTATCTATCTTTTTTAATTGTAGCCATTTTAGTGAATGTGAAATGATATCTCATTGTGGTTTTGATTCACATTTCCCTAATGACTAATGATATTTAACATCTTTTTCTGTCCTTATAGGCCACGTTTATAACTTCTTTGGAGAAATGTCTATTTAAATCCTTTGTGCAAGTTTTAATTGAATTGTCTTTTTATTACTGAGTTTTAAGTGTTATTTATGTATGTTGATTATAAGTTTTTAATCCAATGTGATTTACAAATATTTTCTCTTATGCTATGGGTTTTCACCTTCTTGATGGTATTCTATGCTTTTGGTGACATACCTAAAGAGATGGTATCTATGCTTTTAGTGACATACCTAAAGAGTTCTTTAGCTAACCTAAGGTCACAGAGATTGATTCCTGTGTTTTCTTTTAAGATTTTATAGTTGTAGCTCTTACATAAAGGTATATGATTCATTTTGAGTTACTTTTTATGTGTGGTGTGAGGAAATGATCGAATGTCATTCTTTTTCATGTATCTCTCCACTTTACCCCGCAACATTTATTGAAGGTGATTCTTCTGATTGAATGTTCTTAGTACCCTTGTCCAAAGGCAAGGATTTACTTCTGACTCTCTGTTCCATTAATCTTTATGTGTACCCTATGCCAGTGCCATCTTGTCTTGATTACTGTAGCTTTGTAATTTGCCTTTTTTTTTTTTTTTTTGGAGACAGGGTCTTACTTTCTCATGCATGCTCAAACATGCTCAAATGCAGTGGCACAAACACAGCTCACTGCAGCCTCAATCTCCAGGGCTCAAGCTATCCTCTCATCTCAGCCCCCTAAGTATCTGGGGCTACAGGCACATGCCATCATGCCTGGCTAATCTTTATATTTCTAGAGATGGAGTTTTGCCATGTTGCTCAGGCTGGTCTCAAACTCCTGGGCCCGGGCAATACTTTTGCCTCGGCCTCCTAAAGTCCTGGGATTACAGGTGTGAGCCCCCGTACCTGGCGTGTACACATTTTGAATGGTAAAGCCTGAGTTTTCTAACTTTGTTTCTCTTTTTTAAGATGGTTTTGGTTATTCTTGCATTTCCATGTGAAATTCTAATCAGCTTGTCAGTGGCTGCAAAATCGCCAGCTTGAGTTTTGATAGGGATTACATTGAATCTGTACATCAGTTTTGGGATTATTGACATTTTAACAATATTAAGTCTTCTAATTCAGAAATGTTACTTGTCTTTTCATTTATTTAGGTTTTCTTTAATGTCATAAAGAAATGTTTTATAGTTTTCTTAGTGTAAGTCTAACACTTTTGGTTAAATTTATTCATAAGTATTTTCTTTTCCATGCTATTATAAATGGAATTATTTTCTTAACTTCACTGTCCAACTGTTTATTGCTAGTGTGCTGACATATTGTTAACTTTTGTATATTGGTCTTGAATCTTGCTACCTTACTGAACTCATTTATTACCTCTAATTGATTTTTTGTTGATTTCTTACGATTTTCTCTACATAAATCATGTCCTCTGCAAATAAAAATTGATTTAATTATTCCTTTTAAACCTGGCTGTCTTCTATTTGTTTTTCTTGCCTAATTTTCTTTTCTGGAAATTCCAGTACAATGTTTAATACAGACAGTGAAAGTCTTGTTTCTGATCTTAGAGAGAAAGCATGTAGTGCCTCATCAATAAGCATGATGGCTATGACTTTTTCATAGACGCCCTTTATCAGATTGAGGAAGTTTCTTTCTGTTCCTAGTTTGTTGTGTATGCTGTTTAAGTTATTGATTTAAAAATACTCACTGCATTTTTACAATGGATTTAACATTTTATATTTTAGAATCCAGATCAGATGGAGACTAACGTAACCAAAATATCTTTCAACTTTATTAGCAGCATAGTCTGGTGCATCCATTTTCTAGCTATGTTAAATTGGACAACTTTAACTTCTGTCGATCTGAGTTTCCTCATCTGTAAAACAGGGTTTGATTTTAGTGCCTACCTCTTAAGGTTTTGTAAAGATTTAACTATTTACAAGGAAAAGATTTAGAGTAGGGCCGGGCGCGGTGGCTCAAGCCTGTAATCCCAGCACTTTGGGAGGCCGAGACGGGTGGATCACGAGGTCAGAAGATCGAGACCATCCTGGCAAACACGGTGAAACCCCGTCTCTACTAAAAAATACAAAAAACTAGCCGGGCGAGATGGCGGGCGCCTGTAGTCCCAGTTACTTGGGAGGCTGAGGCAGGAGAATGGCGTAAACCCGGGAGGCGGAGCTTGCAGTGAGCTGAGATCCGGCCACTGCACTCCAGCCCGGGCGACAGAGCGAGACTCCGTCTCAAAAAAAAAAAAAAAAAAAAAAAAAGATTTAGAGTAGCAGTTGACCCTTGCTAGTACTAATATATCTGGGTTGTTATTAAGAATATGCATAATTTATGCATGGATTTCATCCAATATATTTTTCAAATGTATAGCCTTTTTACAAAGGCACGCCTAAAATAAGTAAGATTTTATTTAAAGCTTTATTTCTATCTTTTGGTTTTGTTTTTCTTTTTCTTTTTACAATGGTATGCATTTCAGTAGTAAAATATTCAAGCAAACTTGTCTATGGCTACATATCTAGCACCTACAAAAGCAGGTAATGTAAGATTCAAGAAACCATTACTCAATTATTGGAAACTTTTTAAGTCAATTTGGTTTGTTTTTATACCTTGCCTGTTTTTACAGGCAGCTTCAGTTTTTCAGGTAATTTTTCTTTTAAAAAGCCATACACCATATCTGCAAAGCTTGAGAGACATCGTCCTGGTTTTGATATATAGTTAGCTAAGCTGATTCCTTCGAGAACCTGAATGAATGGCTATGAAAAGCAACACATCCTGCCATGAGGGGTTAGTTTCACTAAGGAGACCCTAAAAACTGAAAGAACTACATTTGTAGGCTTTTTTATCCACGTTTTTAAAAAAATTATTTTGTGCTTAGAGAATTCCTTTGGATATAAGTTAAAGAAACGAGACAGATATTATATTTTCTTATTTTCTATTGTTATGTAGACATATAGGTCTAAGAAGAAATTTTAAAAAGAAGTTCTTTTGATTCTTTGGAGTCAACTCTCAGTTTCAACATGTTAATTTCTTTACATTATGGAAACCCTTGCATATGATTTACTATCATCTGATAAGACTTGCATCCCATTTTTAAATCATTCTTTTAAAGCTCTAGATTTAACTGACCTCCGCATTTTTGGTCAGAAATAAATTTTTGCGCACGTGACCATTTGAGCACAACTCCTAATACAGAGGTAAAATAACGTAAAGGTCCAGAGCCCTGCACATAGTTATCACAAAATTCTTGTTAAAGCAGTTCCCTTTCTCTTTAGACCCTCCCTAAATTTATTGACTTTTAACATTCTAATTATCTGGTATATAAAAGTTTAGAAAAAATACCTGATTATAGAGATTTGTGGAAGTGTTTTGGTAGAAAAGAGATGGCCTTAATTAAAAGAGGAATCTAAAAAATGAGACACAAATGACATGTGAGAGTGTATCTTAATAGATGTACTAGAGTTTTCCGGTAAAGTTAAAATTATTCTTTGCCTCTCTACTTACGAAGGCAGGGAGATACATGATATGTTTTAGAATGCTTTTCTTCAAAAGTTGTTAAAGTTCTAAAAACGGCGTAAATGAAGTATTTTATTTTCTTAACTTTTTCCTCAAGGTGGCTTGATGAAACTAACGGATACCATTACCCATTCAATAGGTTGACTGTCTTTTGCCTGTAGTTAATAAACTATGCTATGTTGCATTCAAAATGTCCAGTAAACAGTGAATAAGTGAATATGTTAAATGCAGTGGATGTGAAAATAGCCTTTGTAAACTGTGAAATACTTTATAGAGTTAAGTCTTTGACATCTTTATCACCTTCAAAGCTACATTTTATTTTACTTTCACTGCTGCCTTCTTTTGTAAGGGACATAGGATAGTGAATGAGAGGCCATATATGAGGCCAAATGACTTGGCCAAAGGCAGAAATGACTGAGGATAGACAGATTGGGTTGAGCAATGAAGAGCTGGGTGGATATAATTAGAGCTAAGAACATGTAACTTTGTAGTCTCACCAAGTGCTGCTCTTCCTATCTTTTATCTCCAATCCTAATGGTTTTCTGAAGTCTTTCTCCTGTTTAATCACATATGTGGGCACACAATGAGTGTAATGCTTGTCCATGTGAAGAGACCACCAAACAGGCTTTGTGTGAGCAACATGGCTGTTTATTTCACCTGGGTGCAGGTGGGCTGAGTCCCAAAAGAGAGTCAGTTAAGGGAGACAAGGGTGGGGCCGTTTTATAGGATTTGGGTAGGTAAAGGAAAATTACAGTCAAAGGGGGGTTGTTCTCTGGCAGGCAGGAGTGGGAGTCACAAGGTGCTCAGTGAGGGAGCTTTTTGAGCCTGGATGAGCCAGGAAAAGGAATTTCACAAGATAATATAATCACTTAAGGCAGGAACCGGCCATTTTCACTTCTTTTGTGGTGGGATGTCATCATTTAAGGCAAGGCAGGGCATTTGCACTTCTTTTGTGATTCTTCAGTTACTTCAGGCCATCTGGGCATATACATGCAAGTCACAGGGGATACAATGACTTGACTTGGGCTCAGAGGCCTGACAATGAGTACTTATTAAATATTTGTGAAATTATTAAAAACTGAAGAGTTTGAGCTCTATCATAATGGGAAACTTTTCAAATTTTAAAGTTAGAAATGTCACATGAACAGATATATGTTTTAAGAAAATGACTATGATATGAATTGACATGAAGAGATTAGAAACATAATTTAGAAAGCTATTATAATCCAAGTATGGGACCTTGAAAGATGGGGAAATGTTAGAAAACAATATACCACAATGGTGGCATAAATTAAACATTTTTTGGTAACTGTTGACTGAGTTGATTGAGAGCCTTGTAAAAAATATAGTCACAGGTGATTCTGAAATTTATAGCATGAAAGTTTATGATTTTATTAGCCAAGATGTAGAACAAGGGTCAAAGTAGGATGGGGGATGGATAATATAGGTTGTGTTTTGAATGTGTTCATTGTGTGTTTAGTATGTGATATCTGCCTAGAAATGTTCACCAGACAACTGGAAATTTACTTCTAATATTCATACATGAGAGGTTAGGATTAGTGAACAGATTCTGAATAGATATGAGTTGACACTATTAAAATAGGTGAAGTCCCCAAAGTTAAGTATCTGTGCAGGAAGAAAACTGCTGAGATCTAACACTTGCAGCAACATATGTAAAATTGAGTAGAAGAGTGTCCAGTAAAGGAAATTCCATAGAACACATAGGAAAACAGGAACTCAGAAGAGCAAAGGATCAAACAAGACAAAGATCAGATTACTTCAGTGGTAATGGCAATTAACAAAAATATCTGTAGTGATTTTTTAAAAAGAAACTTTAATTTCAAGAACAACTCATTGTGTTGTTAAAAAATTACTGCAGGCCAGGCACGGTGGCTCACACCTGTAATCCAGCACTTTGGGTGACCAAGGCGGGTGGATCACTTGAGGGCAGGAGTTCGAGACCAGCCTGGCCAACATGACGAACCCCGTCTCTACTGAAAAATACAAAAATTAGCCAGGTGTGGCAGAACAAGCCTGTAATCCCAGCTACTTGGGAGACTGAGGCACAAGAATCGTTTGAACCCAGGAGGCAGAGGTTGTAGTGAGCTAAGATCGCCCGTTGCACTCCAGCATGGGTGACAGGGCAAAGTTGTCTCGAAAAACAACCAACCAACCAAACAAACACCAAACAAACAAGAAAACACTGAAGGTTGGGCACATTTGCTTACACCTGTAATCCCAGAACTTCGGTAGACCAAGGCAAGAGGATTGCTTGGACCCAAGAGTTCAAGACCTGCCTGGGCAACAGAGGGAGACCCTGTCTCTACAAAAAAATCTAAAAAGTTAGCCAGGCATGGTAGCACATGTCTGTGGTCCCAGCTACTCTTGAGACTGAGGTGGAAGGATTGCCTGAGACCAGTAAGTCAAGATTGCAGTGAGCTGTCATTGTGCACTGTACTCCAGCCTGGGTGACAGAGCAAGACCCATTTTCAAAAAACAAAAAAAGGAGAATAATTACTGAGGGTTTTAAAAGATAGAAAGTGAAAAATAAGTGTCTCTCTCCTCACTAAGTTCCTGGAGTGTTAAGGTTAGATTTCTTCTGCATATTTTTTAAATCCTTTTTCTTGCATATACAAACATAACTGTATTTTCCCTATTTCAAGATGCAAAATTTTTTGTATTTTCATATTTCTGAAATCTGGAGTATCCTACAATTGATGTATATGTTCAGTTTAATGGAATTTTTCAGAAAGATTGGTATTTAATACGATTTGAGAATCAAGGAATAGTTATACATAAAGAATAAAAATATATGTACATATATTTATAATATATCAAATAAAATATGGTAAATAAGTATAAGCTATACATGATATATATGTAAACAAAATATATATAAAAGTGGGATCAGGATTATACATATATATTTATTTATATTGATTTATTATTCTAGAACACACTTTTTAAATGTAAGATTTAGTTATATCTAAAATTACTGTATTTCATCAATTCTAAGAGGTACTTTCTTCATGTTTTGACATCTCTGAACTCAGGTTGTATTTAATCATTCCAGCATCTAGATGTGAGGAAAATAGTTGTTAATTCTTTCTCTTTGCTGTATTTTATTCTGTATGAATCTTTCATAATTTTTGTAACCAGTTCTTTATTTAGGAGCTAGGGATTTTTCTGTTTATTATGGTTTTTGGCTTATGTTTTGTTTTTGTTTTTAGCTTTTTACTATTACCAAAAATGGTTTAGTAAGCATTCTTTGTCTACCTCAAATGTTGTATTTGTTTCATTTTATATAATGCTTATAAGCTAAATTGCTATTTTATATATACATTATGAAAATGGAATCATGGTTAAAATCATTTTTTACTTTTTAAATTTATTCCTCATATTACCTTAGTTGACTTTCTGAAAGATAAATATGATCATAACAAACATATAATTCAGTATATAAATTCTTATGATATTCCCTTTGCTGGAAATGCCCTTCCCAGTTTTTCACTTTCCCATTCATACTTCAGGGCTCATCTTTGGTGTCATCTTGGAAGACTATCTACAACCTCTCTGGTTTCTCCAGCACAGCCTGGTGGCTTTCTATGCTTAACTCCTTTTATACTTACCACTGTATAGTGCAAATACATTACTTAATTTTCTGTCTGTCTTACTAGGCTTCCTTGATGTCTGGGACTGTGTAGCTAACACAAGGGCTATGGCTGCCACTTAATAGGTCAATAAATATTGAAAGAATGAATCATGCTATAAAGTGTTTTGTTTCTAAATATTTTTTTAAAGGTGGCTATGAAAAGTTCTTTGCTATGCTGAAAAGGAAAGTAAAAAGAAAGATTTATAGAGTCCCATGACTAGCTTAGAAGGAAGTGAAAAATACATTGGTAGTATAAGTACATGCTTTCTTTTCTAAAAATCCTGCTTTAAAGCAGCAATTATTAATAAAATAAAGATGTGTTCAAGAGATCTGTTTACTAGCCAGCCAGTGCATCATGGAGAATTGTAGGTCAAGAAGTAGGCCGGGCACAGTGGTTCACACCTGTAATCCCAGCCCTTTGGGAGGCCAAGGCAGGCGGATCACCTGAGGTCAAGAGTTCGAGACTAGCCTGGCCAACATGGTGAAACCTGGTTTCTACTGAAAATACAAAAACAATTAGCTGGGCGTGGTGGCGTGTGCCTGTAGTCCCAGCTACTTGGGGAGGCTGAGGCAGGAGTATCACTTGAACCCAGGAGGCAGATGTTGCAGTGAGCCAAGATCACGCCACTCTATTCCATCATGGGTGACAGAGGGACACTCCATCTCAAACAAACAAACAAACAAAAAAGTAGGTGTCTTTACAAAGGAAAGGTTACCAAAGATTTTGTTTGAGGAAATATATTTTTAGTTATTAGATGGCTAGATATTACCTTCCAGCATTTGCTGTATATGGTGAGTGTTTTCTCCCAGGTGTTCCCCTTCCATATTCTCCATACACACCAAAAGGGAAAAAGAAAGCAATCCTTGTTTATACTTATATTTTTCAGGATGAGGTATCATATGAATTACAGTGTTAAGAGGAAGCCCCTAATCTGGGCAATTTGAAGAATAGAATTAATGACAGTAATGCCATCTTTTTCCCCTGGCTCTTTATTCTTAGAAAGCAGTTGGCAATCTCTTATCCAACATGTTAGATAGTAGTCATATGTACAACACACTGCTTACCCAAAAAACCATGTCACAATGCACTTTTATTGAGAGAGAATATAATTCATAGTATACTGATAGTGTTGAATCTCTATAAATTAAAAATATGTAAGATGTTTTGCAAACTTCAGCAGTAAATTATTAGTAACAAAGTACTGTTGGGTTTTTGGCTTCAGCTTTTTTTCCTTTTTTTTTTTTTTTTAGACGGAGTCTCGCTCTGTTGCCCAGGCTGGATGCGGTGATGTAATCTCGGCTCACTGCAAACTCCGCCTCCCGGGTTCAAGCGATTCTCCTGCCCCAGGCTCCTGAGTGGCTGGGACTATGGGCACCCACCACCACGCCTGACTAATTTTTGTATTTTTAGTAGAGATGGGTTTCACCATGTTACCAGGATGGTCTCGATCTCCTGACCTTGTGGTCTGCCCACCTTGGCCTCCCAATTTTCTTCAGCTTTTATTTCAAGTTCTGGGGTACCTGCGCAGCATGTGCAGGTTTGTTACATAGGTAAACATGTGCCATGGTGGTTTGCTGCACAGATCATCCTATCACCCAGGTATTAAGCCCAGCATCCACTAGCTATTCTTCCTGATGCTCTGTCTCCCTCCAGCCCATGACAGGCCGCAGTACGTGCTCTTCCCGCCATGTGTCCAAGTGTTCTCATCATTCAGCTCCCATTTATAAGTGAGAACATGTGGTATTTGGTTTTCTTTTCCTGTATTAGTTTGCTGAGGATAACAGCTTCCAGCTCCATGCATGTCCCTGCAAAGGATGTGATCTTCCTTTTTATGCCTGCATTGTGTTCCATGGTATATATGTACCACATTTTCTTTATTTAGTCTATCATTGATGGGTATTTGGATTGATTCCATGTCTTTGCTGTTGTGAATAGTGCTCCAATGTGTATACGCATGCATGTATCTTTATAACAGAATGATTTATGTTCCTTTGGGTATATACTCAGTAATGGGATTCCTGGGTCAAATGGTATTTGCTTCTAAATCTTTGAGGAATCACCCACACTGTCTTTCACAATGGTTGAACTAATTTACACTCCCACCAACAGTGTAAAACAGTTCCCTTTTCTGCACAATCTCACCAGCATCTGTTGTTTCTTGAGTTTTTAATAATCACCATTCTGACTACTGTGAGATGGTGTCTCATTTTTGTGGTTTTAATTTGCATTTCTCTAATGATCAGTGATGATAAGCTTCTTTTCATATGTGTGTTAGCTGCATGAATGTCTTCTTTTGAGAAGTGTCTGTTCATGTCCTTTGCCCATTTTTTAATGGGGTTGTTTGTTTTTTTCTTTAGAATTTGTTTAAGTTTCTTGTAGACTCTGGATATTAAACCTTGTCAGATGGGTAGATTGCAAAACTTTCTCCCATCCTGTACATTTTCTGTTCACTCTGGCGATAGTTTCTTTTGCTTTGCAGAAGCTCTTTAGTTTAATTAGATCCCATTTGTCAACTTTTGCTTAACAAAGTACTGTTAACTCCCTGGTTAAAAAACCCTACTTTAAAAAGCATGTCTACATATATTACTTTTTATGCATATATGTGTGTGTGTGTGTATATATATATAAAAAATACAGATATGTATTATTGATCCTTTTAATATCCTTGTACTTTTCATAGAACAGGTTGTAGCATCCTGAACCCAATGACAAACAGTTGTCCAAGGTCACACATTAATTAGAGTTGGAGCAAAAACTAAGTCTCAAGTTTCTTTGTGGGACTGTCTTTTTTTCTTCATACCACATTTTTATGTCATGGACTGTAAATGACAGCACAAAAAAGTAATGCATAAATCTTTATATACACATATGCATATATGCACATATATGCATTCTTTTTATACTTAAAAAGCAGTTAGTAATCTCCAACATGACTATATGGTAGATAGTAGTCACATGTACAATATATGCCTTGCTCAAGAAAGCATGTCAGAATGCATGTATGCATGTATTGCCAGTGAGCCACTCTTTAAGTGTCTGAAAATTGCTCTATCAGCAAACATATAAGGCTTTACTTTTACCTACATCTTAGAAAAAAAAAAAACTTAGTTAAAAGTACTGGATTTATGTGCATAAAATGTTTGTGTTTATTCAGTATATAATGACAATTCTTGTTTCCTTAAGAAAATGATCTAGCATCTGATTGAATGTTTCTATCAACATAACTGTGCAAAGATCTAGTGCAAAGGTTTGATCTCTAAGAGTTGAAGCTTTAGTCTAGTTATTTTAGGCTACCAATTTCAAATTGCCTTTTGTCTTTTTTATAAGGACATTTAAAATACTATCCAACCCCAATTTTAATTATTTTCGTACTCCCAGGAAATTAAAAGCAACAAAGAACCGTTAGCAGTCTTGACCAAGAAAACAGAACACATGGATGTCTGAGAGAAACTTAAGGAACTTCTTAACCAAAATAGTGACCCAGACCGGGTGCCGTGGCTCATGCCTGTAATATCAAAACTTTGGGAGGCAGAGGCAGGTAGATCACCTGATGTCAGGAGTTTGAGACTAGTCTGGCCAACATGGTGAAACCCTGTCTCTACTAAAAAATACAAAAATTAGCCAGGCATGGTGGTACGTGCCTGTAATCTCAACTACTCGGGAGACTGAGGCAGGAGTAATCACTTGAACCGGGGAGGCGGAGGTTTCAGTGAGCCAAGATCACACCACTGCACTCCAGACTGGGCAACAGAGTGAGACTGCTTATCAAAAAAGAAAAAAAAAAAAAAAAAAGAAAAGAAAAGAAAAAAGAAAAAAAAAGAAAATAGTGACCCAGATATACTCTATCTCTAAAAAGATTGGCTCCATGAAAATACAGCTGATATATTGTACAAAGAAGGTTGTCACTGTATTGAAAGTGCCACTAAGCATTAAAACAAAAAACATTTTATTGGTGGTAAGTTTTAAGAGTATACCAATTGAGGAAAATGTTGAAAATATGGGGAAGAACTTGTATATCTACTTGCATTTTGTAGCTATATAATATAATAATTGATAATTCAGACATTACAAATATAGTTCACTGAATAAGTGAATAGACAGAGGTAGAATTTGGTATTCATAATTATTTGTTATTATAGAACATGGGCCTTTAATTTTTTAAACTTTCTGTACTAATTTCCATCTACAGACTACTTAAACAAAATTTATTAGCATTCTGAAATTTGGATTACCTCCCTAAATAACACCATCAAAATGTTTGAATTAATAACATTTTTCTATTGTTCCAATAATTGTGATTCAAATACAGTTTTCAAATTTAAGCAATTTCATGACATGGCAGACATTTAGCTGACCTCTGTAGGCCTTAAAATAACTTCATTATAGAACCATGAATGTAGAAGCAGTCTCTGAACATTTAGGAAAATAATAGCTTCAAGCCCATGCATTTTGTCCTAAAAGAGAAGACTATAACTATCATCATTATTTTGAAGAAATGTTCGTATACATTTTAATTTAATTATTTAAATAAACTTTATCTTCCATTTTCTCCCAACAACTCTCAATTTTTCTTACATAGCAGATTAGAACTACCGTACTTCTCATAGCTGACACAGTATAGCAATGGCCCTGTACACCTCAGATGCCCCTAGAGTATCATTCTTTTATAGAATGGTACAGCAAATGATGAACTGGGTCACTGAAACCATGCAAAATTATTTTTGATATGCTGTTCTTTATGATGGATATTTTTGTTCATTATTATATAAACATGTAGAAACAAGCATGTAGAGAATTTTCATTAAGTATGAAACATTTTTATCGGATGGTCTAACAAAATACTGGCTGTGTGATATAAAAAAAAATGCACTCTGGAGATCAGAGGAACCTGTCTCACAGACCAGTTAAATTACAATACCAAAGAGGTTCTTATGACTACTTATCAGGAGTGTGTATTAAAACACTGTAGAAGGAAAAAGCAGTCGTGTTAAATATGAGTCTCCAATCAAAAGTTCCAAGGATGGATCTGCCAAATTGCAGTCTTGGTTTGCTATCCAGCTGTTTCTCATGTAGCATGCTCCAGAGTTAACAGCAGCAGGAATTTACTCACTTAGTGATGGTTAATGATTCTCCTGGGCAAGGTTGGGGAGACTAGCTACTATGTAATATATTTTTAAAAAGCTCACCAAAGGTGATTAGAATCAAAATAGTTCAGGCACTTAATAAGTGAAGCTTCACTTAACTGAAAACTGCATCCATCCATAACATCTCATTTCCTGATAATACGAGATGAAAGTGGAGTTCTTTGGCATAAAATGTAGTATACAGGTTATTCAAAGGAACATACTTCTTGCTGTTTTTATAAAGAGGAGTTATAGGTCAAGTTATATTTTCAACTATTGCAATGATTAATTGTCCATATTCTAAGATAGAAATTAATGAGGGCTTACTAGTTTGACAGCACTTATTTTCCTGTCTTTACAAACATTAGACTCTGAGGTGTTTTTTGTTTTTGTTTGTTTGTTTGTTTGTTTAGTTCAGGGAATATCTCTTGGTCATTTTAATTTTATTGTTACCTAGATATGCTGTATGACATGTAATGAGTGGTCTATAAATCTTTAATGAATGAATGAATGTCCTTTCATCTTTTCTCACACTCTATTTGGGGTCCTTCTACTTATAAGCCATCACATGCATCTTGTCCTTTTATATCATCACAATGTCATTCTATCTGGAAAGAGATTCCATCTTATTTATGCTAACAAAGTATAAGGCTTAAGTGGACAGTTTGTGATCCCATCCTGTCTGGTAACTGCTCTCTCACTATATAGGATACCCTCTGTTACTGAGCGGTGTGCCCTAATAATGACGAAAAAAAGCTAATATTTTAGAGAAATTATTTATCAGTCATTTATCACTATATTTAGTCATTATACTTATTGTAAACATAACCAGCATTTAGCATAGTGCTCGGCACCCTAAAAGAGCCACACGACATTTGTTGAATGAGTAGACAGAAGAGAAGAAAAAACTTTATTTTCTATTTTCCCACCCTGCAATTATTTAGGGAATTCTTTTTCAGTGGAGTGAGGGTCATACCACATAGAGATAGGCATGCTTACAGTAGCCAACTAATAAGAAGAAATAAGAAGATTACTACAAAAGATTTAAGAGATCAAGAGCATGGTCATCTGAGTCCTATTACAATAAAGGCAAATAGTGGAACACTCTTGACAGCTAAAGTCACCCTTATAATTACAGCATGTTGACTATATTTGTGAACCAGAAGAGTTCACGATTTTCATAAGAACTAGCTTGCATTACCAAAAAAAAAGTTGTTGGGGGAGTTTGGTGGCTCATGCCTGTAATCCTAGCACTTCGGGGGGCTGAGGTAGGAGGATCACTTGAGGCCAGCAGTTCAAGTCCAGCCTGGGCAACATAACAAGACGGCATCTCTTCAAAAAGATTAAAAAGTTAGCTAGGTATGGTGGCATGCAGCTTCAGTCCTAGCTACTCAGAAGGCTGAGGCAGGAGGATGATGAGCCCAGGAGTTAAAGGGTGCAGTGAGCTATGATTATGCTACTGTGCTCCAGTCTGGGTGACAAAGAGCAAGACCCTGTTTCTAAAACAGGCAAAAAGCTATATTCATTTTTTAAGAAATGAGGAAATTTTTGTATGCATTTAGAAAAATTCTCTTAAATATTTTAAATGGTAAATAGAGTGCTATATTTTATTTATCTGGAAAAAACCTTGAAAGTTTTTTATTCCTTGATGGTTATAGATGAGTGGGATATTACCATCTTTTCAGTATGATGACTTCTTCACCTAAGGGGTGTCTGTGTTTTCGTGTGTGTGCTTTTTTGAATGCTATTCACTAATAACTGCTTTGCATATAGTCAGCTTAGAGTTAAATGTTTTTGATAAATGACATTTCCATTATTTTAAAAAGCTTTGAAGTCAGACTTGAGCTGCGATTCTGCTCGTGTGACCTCTCTAAGTTTGTTTCCTCACTATTAAAATGACAATAATTATGCTTACTGCATAGATCTATTACAAGGCTTAAATGAGATAATCTACTGAGTATAATGCCTGGCACATTGAAAGTGTTTAATAAATAGTCAAAACTATTGTTAGAGGATCACAAAAAGAGAGTTTTATAAGAACTGTGGGTAGTTTTTAAGGATCTGCTCCTTCGCATTTTTATTTTTCTAGAGACCTTCAAGTCTGCTATTGAAAAACTGAAAAAGAAATAATATATATATAGATGATTCATAAATTATCCTCTGTTGCTTTCACCTTATTGTAAACAAAAACTCTCCAGGCTTTCAATAGAAATGAATCTTCAGTGAAGTACATCCATATGGCAATTCTGAAATGTAAAAATGAACTGCTTTTTTAATATTGAATAAGCATAAAAATCAAATTATGTTGCTTAAAAAGGAATCCTCATACATCTTTTCCCATCTTGCATAACACAAAAATAGCTAACTGCTTTGCTCAAATCATATTTGGAGGGTGACTAAGCATGAGACAGTTCCCAAACAAATCTTTGAGAAAGTTATGCAGGAGTGAAAGTGAGATTTCAGCTGTAATCAGTCTCTTAATCTAGGTTAGCTCAATGAGGGTAGACTGGTAAATTTTTAAATTCATCAATTAATCATACATCATTTTTCAAGATATTTTGGATTTTGCTGAAATATTAAAAATTGATGTGATTTCTTTTAAACCACACCTGGTTTTGTAGGCTATAGCTACTATGTACTTTTGTCTTTACAGGCACATGCACGTATTTTCATAAGAATGTTTATTAACTTACATAAAATGCATTAAACAGTGAAACCTTATCTTAAGGCTGACTTAAAATGTAACATATTATATATTGGTTATATAACATATAACATATTATAAAACCTAAAAAGATTTTTTACCTAAAAATAATTGGATGACCCATGTGTAACAAAAACAGCATTTTTATTGAAAAGTGAGTATATTGATAGTACTATAACAGAATGTTAATTTTATAAAAAAATTTACAGTTCATGTCTCAAAACACATAATTTAGAAGGATTATGCAATCACTTTTAGAGGAAGTAAAAAAATCTATCTGCTGTTTCTTAGGTTCAATAGTAGTTTAATTTCTTAAAAGATAATACATATATTTTTAGAGAAATCTTTGTTTAATTTTCTCTTGGAGTTGTTAAATGCCATTTAAGGTATGTTAAGATATTTGGTATTGCAGTTTACCTTAATCAGCCTTAGATTTGTTCTCAGTAGAATATTGAGATATGAATTTGCCCTGGTTTATGTCCAACTTGTGATTTCCATTGTATAAACTTTCCTAATTTGAAGCTTCTGCTTTCACTTTGTTTTATTCTTTGTTTTTTTTTTGTCATTTTGGTTGTCAAATATAGAAAATAGTATGTTTAAGTAAAACCATCCTAGGCTGGGCGTGGTGGCTCACGCCTGTAATCCCTGCACTTTTGGAGGCCAAGGCGGGTGGATTACCTGAGGTCAGGACTTCAAGACCAGCCCGACCAACGTGGTAAAACCCGTCTCTACTAAATACAAAAAATTAGCCGGGCATGGTGGCACATGCCTGTAATCCCAGCTACTTGGGAGGCTGAGGCAGGAGAATCACTTGAACCCAGGAGGTGGAGTTTGTGGTGAATTGAGATTGTGCCATTGCATTCCAGCCTGGGCAACAAGAGCAAAACTTGGTCTCAAAAACATAATAAAATAAAATACATAAAACCATACTATTTTCAGGAAATAAAACAAGTTACATATACTACTTTTAACTTATGTTGAAAAGTTACTGTTCAAAACTAACATTATATTAGGAAAATGTATTTGCCAATGTAATGAGAGCAGATATTCATCCAATTGCTGTGAATTTAATAAATATTCCTAAAAGAAAATATCCAGAATATTCCAGAATATGAAATTTTTTTTCTGCTGATGGCCATGTATTAGCCAGTCTTTGAACTAAATTTGATTTTACTTACTGCTAATAATGCCCAGCTCTTATTTAATTTTCATGATTGATTGATAGATGATTGATAGATAGATGATAGATAGATCGATCGATCTACCTATAGAAAGTAATAGAGATACAGATGTACATACACCCATATATACATATATGTTGAAATTCTTGGTGTTAAAACAATGAAAATATTTAGTACTCTCTTTTCAATGTGTTTTTTAATAAAATATCGCATAGCTGGGCTTTACTTTTTAACCCGATCCGAAACTTTCAATATTGGAGTGGATTATATTTCCTTTGCACATAGATAATAGGGAAATTCTTTGCTTTGTATTCTGATATTCATTACCTAACATGTATTTCTCCACAGTCATCTGAAAAGTATGAACTAAATAAACACCCTACAAGTATACTTTATTCTCTTCTCCTAGATGAAGGCTTAAGAATGTTTAATTCCCTATTCCATTCTTTCCCCCAAATTAGACCTCTAGGATGCTTTTACATTTCTCCACCGTCTTCTTTTTTTTTTTTTTTTTTTTTAAAGACAGAGTCTCGCTCTGTCGCCCAGGCTGGAGTGCAGTGGCCAGATCTCAGCTCACTGCAAGCTCCGCCTCCCGGGTTCACGCCATTCTCCTGCCTCAGCCTCCCGAGTAGCTGGGACTACAGGCGCCCGCCGCCTCACCCGGCTAGTTTTTTGTATTTTTTAGTAGAGACGGGGTTTCACCGGGTTAGCCAGGATGGTCTCGATCTCCTGACCTCGTGATCCGCCCGTCTCGGCCGCCCAAAGTGCTGGGATTACAGGCTTGAGCCACCGCGCCCAGCTTCTCCACCGTCTTCTAACCCCTCAGTTTTGCTGACGTAGTTCAATACTTTTGGTTCTAGATTTATTAGCTTTTTCCCTTACCATATGTCTCTTCTATTTTAAGAATTCTTACTTAGCTGTTATATTATGAATACCCAGTCACAATTCTTATCCATTTAGTTTTGACGTGTGTATTGCAAGGCTTATTGCACTATTTTCTATTCATCTTCATGTGTCTTGAGATTTCTATTCTGATTCATATGTTGTTTGGTTCAAATGCTTCTTGAGTAGTTTCCTCAGACAGGGTATAGGGGTGGTTTTATCTCTCACCTTTGAATATCCACAATTGTCTCTCTTCTAACCTGAAAGATGAATGATAACTTGCTTGGTGGGGCATAGAATGCTTTGCTGGCAGTTCTTTTCTCTCTGTCCTCAACAGTACAGTATCTTCCAGCTTCAGGTATTGAAGATGCATGGTAAAATCCCAGTCTGAATTATTTTTCTGCTGTAACTTGTTTTTTTCTAGATATTTGAAAGATTTTCTCTTAATCTTTAGAATATGGGAATTTTACCAAAATATGTCCAGTTGTATGACTTGTTTTGATTAATCTACTTGGAATTTAATGAGCCCTTCTATTCACAAATAAAATTCTTCAAACCAGGGAACTTTACTTGTGTTATTTCTTTTTTCCTAATCTCTATTTTTTCCCCCTAAAGATTTCCCTCTCTGCATTTTGCTGCGTATTTTCAGCTGTTTCTTCAATTTGATGTTAAAAGCCAGTTATTGTGGGCTCAAAGACAACATACTTTTTTTAACTCTCTATTTTTAAATTTTAAAAACATATTTTTACATTCTAGAATATGTTTTAAAGTTGATAATTCTTTTGTATTGCTTGTGTTAAAATTTTTCTTCTATCTTCTCCAGCAAGTTTATTCTAGAAGCCCCCTAGGTTTTAGGGCTCTACTTGTTTTTTCTATCTTTGATTTGTGTCCCCTTGAATACATTATTATTTCCCTTTGCCTAACAGTAGGTCTGTATATCCTTTGAGTGGTGAGGGGCCCAGGATTCTTTGCTCTGTGAGCTTTAAAAACACCATTGGTAAGCTTATTCACAGCTTCTTGAGGCAACAGGATTATTTTTGGTTAAAGTTCTTAGGGATATAGAGCAACTCTGACCATCTTTGTGTCTTTTTGCAAGTCTTCCACAAACACCAGATAGACCTCTTAGGACTACACATGTGGGCAGGCACTTAACTTTCAGCAAAGGCCGAGACCTCTCAGGGCCCTATAAATTTTGGTCCTACCTTCTGACCCCCAGGCCACAGCACCTCCAATCTCCAGCAGCCTTAGCAGGGAACAAAACTGGTTATCTGATGCCTCCTTCTGGAATTCCAGAATATCCTATGGCCTTGCACGTGTTATAAACTATCTAATCATCAGTCTAGTATTCATAGTGGGAGGTGGCGGGTATCAGAATTGGGAGATTAAAGCATCAGGGACACATTCTAAGGTGACCACATTTCCAACAAGTTAAATGGAAAGAATTTGTTTAATTTCAAAGCACAACTTTTTCAGAGAACTACAAAATCATGGTCTTACATGTACTCAAATTGTGATATCTTGTTTTACAAATGAGGAGCCTGAGACAGGAACTGTATTCTGTGTTTCTGTGTATTCATATTGAATTTATAATCTGGGGGGTAGGAGGAAGAATGGCCATAGACAAGTTGTACATAGGTAAGTTAAAATAGAAAAGAGAGAAGTCAAAATTTTGGCTAAAAGAAGAGAAATTTCAGGAGATTTGATATTGGAAAGGTATACAAATGAACAAATTAAGCAGATTGTGTTGTGACAGTGGTCTCTCTCTGGGTACATTTGTTGTAGCCATCACCAAATATTTGGAATCTCTTTCCAGAAAAATCTTTGGTCATGTAGCTGTTTCTTTTAATTCTTCCCTTACTTTTGAAGGCATTAGGTCAATAAAGGAGGTAAACAGTCATTAGGTCAATAAAGTTACTTGACTAAAATGTGAAGTTTCATCAGTTGCCAGTCAAGCTGTAGCTAAATTAGGCAGTACCTGGCTTTACACAGCAATCTTGCTTAGAAAATCCTTAATAAAAGAATCTTCTGTCCAGTTTATCAATTTTTTTTTTTTTTTTTTTTTTTTTTTTTTTTTTTTTTTTTTGAGACAGAGTTTCACTCTTGTTGCCCAGGCTGGAGTGCAATGGCGTGATCTCGGCTCACTGCAATCTCCACCTCCCGAGTTCAAGCAATTCTCCTGCCTAATCCTCCCGAGTAGCTGGGATTACAGGCTTGTGCCACCATGATTGGCTAATTTTGTATTTTTAGTAGAGACGTGGTTTCTCCATGTTGGTCAGGCTGGTCTCAAACTTCTGACCTCAGGTGATTAGCCTGCCTCAGCCTCCTAGAGTGCTGAGATTATAGACGTGAGTCACTGTGCTCAGCCCAGTACCTTCTTATTTGAGTCTGTTTATACATTATTATTGGCAACTTGCAGCTCTTCTTAATTTCCTTTATACTCCTTGCCCAAGGTCCCTAAATCTCCTGTTTGTAGCCAACAGGTCTGTTCCTCCTGATTTTCTCACTTAACACACAGTATTTCCATATCATACTTGCTAGGCTTAGTCTTCCTGAAACTTTTTCATAATGTTACTCACTACAAGTTTTTCAATGATGACTGGTTCAAAATCAGTCATCACTGACCATTATTTCTATTTTATCCTGAGGTTCATCCAAATTGGGCCACTCTGCCGCTCTCTATACTATCCTTGCATTGCACCACCTCTGTTCCTTTTCTGGTTTCTTCCCTTCTTCTGGAGCATCCTCCTTTTCCATCTTTGCTTATTAAAATCTTACCCATCTGGCCAGGCTTCTTGGCTCACACCTGTAATCCAGCACTTTGGGAGGTTTAAGCAGGAAGATCGCTTGAGGCCAGGAATTCAAGACCAGCCTGGATAACACAGAGAGACCTTGTCTCAGTGATCAGTCAATCAAATCAAGTCATACCCATCCTTCAAGGTCCATTCTGAACTTTACCTCATAGGATGTGATGGATGAAACTATGGTCATGTGCCACATAACATATATGGCAACAATGGAGTGCAAATAGGATTTTGGTCCCATAAGATTAAAATGTTGTAATTTTACTGTATGTTTTCTATGTTTAGATATTTTAGATATGCAAACACTTACTATTGTGTTAAAATTGCCTACATTATTCAGTATAGTAACATGCTTCAGGGGTTTGTAGCCTAGAAGCAATGGGCTACGTCATATAGCCTACCTGTGTAGTAGGCTATATCATCTGGGGTTTTTGTAAATATACCCTGTGATGTTTACATGATGAGGAAATTGCCTAACCATGCATTTCTCATAATGTGCCCCTGTCGTTAAGTGACACATGACGGTATTTATATATGTCAGGTTACAAATTGCAAATTATGTCTTAGATAAAAAAGAAACTTAAATTTCAGGTAACAACAAGGACAAAAATAACAACAGTAAAATGTAGAGCCACTAGCAATAACTATCTTTACTGATGGCCTACTGTGTGAGAGACACTTGCAAAGACCTCATACACAGTGCCACATGAATTATAAAACTTATATGTATTTTTACATATCTTTATCCTTAAGATGATCATATGAGATATTTCTGTTATTCTCATGTTACTGATATAATAAATTAGGTACATGAAGGGTGAAGAAATGTGCTTACAGTCATTGAAATCCAGACAGCCTAGCCATAGATTTCAGGCTTAAATTTCAATTAGTATATGGAGAAAATGTATTTATCAAGGAATTTTGCCAAGATTCATTTGGAATAAATTTTATTCTTCAAAGAGAATGCACACATAACTTTTTAGAATGTAGCAGGTACCACGATGTGACTTACACTTGTATAGAAGAATGTCACCTCAGGAAAGATAATAGGGAAATTGTTATTTATAGGAATCATTATGGAACATAAAATGAAGTGGGGAGGTTGGGAAGCTATTATACTAACCTAAGCGAGAGATAGTGTGATTTTAAACTAGTCAAGGCAGTGAGAATGCAAAGAAGAATTTGAATGCTTGAGATAAAGAAATTGAACATATTTGACCTGACATTTGAATGGATATGGGTAGGGAAAGATAATACTTAAGTAACTCAAATCCGCAAATTTTCTGTCTGCTGAACTCCACAAGATAAATCCTTTTAGAAAGAACCGCTAAAGCACTGGGGTTTGAATTTTAAAAAGTGTTTACCTTGGAAGAATGATTAAACAATTGATTTGAGTTTCAGATCAAGGCAACAGTTCAAATATATTTCTTCTTAGGAGATGCAAATCTCAGAGAATTCAGTTTCTAGTGTTACGTTTTGTTTCTTTTTGAAAGCTAAATTCATTCTTTGTGACGTTATTAATGTATTTGCAAATTATTTTTATATATTGTCTTAGATAAATTTTTACATTTTTGAGTTTAGCAAATTTTGAAACTATTTTTATGCCCTATTGATTATCTATAATTTATACAGTTAGAGACTGGGCTCAGAGGATGTGTTGGTCCAGAGGAAATGGTCAATTTCCTGAGAATATTGTCCCAAGTTGGGTGTTTTTAAACTTTTTTTTTTTTTTTTTTTTTGTTAGAAACAGAGTTTCACTCTTACTGCCCAGTCTGGAGTGCAGGGGCGCAGTCTCGGCTCACCGCAACTTCCGCCTCCCGAGTTCAAGCGATTCTTCTGCCTCAGCCTCCCAAATAGCTGGGATAACAGGCATGCGCCACCACGCCCGGCTAATTTTGTATTTTTAGTAGAGACGGGGTTTCTCCATGTTGGTCAAGCTGGTCTCGAAATCCGGACCTCAGGTGATCTGCCCGCCTCGGCCTGGGAAAGTGATGGGATTACAGGCGTGAGCCACCATGCCCAGCCTTCTTGAAACATTTTAAGGCAATATATAGATGTGAAAGTTGTTAAGTCTCTGCTGCAAAAACCAAAAAAGCAGTGTGAAATCTAGGCCTTGGTATATGTAGAGAAATTGTCCATAGATAAATCTTTTTCATGTCTACTCTCCCCAGACAAGAAAAAGTACAGAACCCATCATTCTCGTACCTTTCTTCCCAGGATGACTTGTCCACTTTTAAACAATAGTTGCCCCCCTGCACCCATTATCTCTCAGTATGTTCACCGGATGTACATGTACGGGTGCATCTCTGAGCTTTGGTTTTGACTTTTCCTGGCTTGGTGGCTGACTTTTCCCCAACATATCTTGTTCACCTCCCAGCCTTTAAGGTCAAGCTGCTGCTCAATAGTAATGGCAGAATGAATGATTGTGACAAAACCTAAGCATCCAAATTGAAGCTAAATTCATCACCCAAATTATCAACTAGTAAATATTGTTGCTGTGAAAATGATTACATTGGGGTAATTGAACTTTCGGTGATACAGTGGCCTTACTTAAAGATTATCTAGTCTAATGCTTTTATTGAATAGTGGGGAAACCTGAGGCCCAGAGAAATTAAAGGATTTGTCTGTATTTGAAATATTGGTAATGTCCTAGAACACAGATTATTTTATTCCCATTTCAGTGCTCTTTTTACCACATCATATTGGAACTACTATTTAAGTATATGTAACTGAAGGCATCTTGTTTTTTTTCATGTATGTTGACAATGGATTTTTGCTTTGAATTTTAGAAAAATAGTGCATTTTTAGTGTAACTAAATTGAAAGCACCAAACACTACTACTAATTTTAGTTTTGTTTAAATATTCAAATTTTGTAGGTTGTTTTAGACAAAAGCAGATAAAAATTATGTTATACATTTACTTTAAATATTTTACCACTTTTTTTGGTAAGTTTATTTGCATTTTGCCATCCCATGTAAAGGTAGTTAACTAGTCACAATTCTCCCATTTAGTTAATCTCTTGAGGAAATTACTCAAATACTGTTTATTATTCTATAAAATAAAATAGATGATGTGGAATGATAGCTTAAAATTCTTTCTAGCTCTATATTTATCTGAGTAAGAGCTATCTAAAACTTGAATTTTAAAATGCTGTCATACAAAGTACTTTTTTCCTAATACATTTTCAGATAAGTAGGATGTATAAAACATTGCTAATATATTGTGAAAGTCTTTGGAAATGTCTTAAGTAATGTGAACTTTATTGTTGGTAATGCTGTTCTTTTTTTTTTTTTTTTTTTTTTCCAGCAGTAGGGTCTCATTGTATTGCCCAGGCTGGAGTGCAGGCAGTGATGTGATCTTGGCTCACTGCAACCTTTGCCTCCTGGGCTCAAGCCATGCTCTCACCTCAGCCTCCTGAGAAACTGGGACTATAGGTGTGTGCCACCTCGCCCAGCTAATTTTTTTATTTTTTGCAGAGATGGGATTTCACCATCATCATGTTGCCCAGGCTGTTCTGGAACTCCTGGGCTCAAGCAATCCATCTGCCTCAGCCAACCAAACTGCTGGGATTACAGGTGTCAGCCACCGCACCCAGCTGGTAATGCATTTTAAATTGACAAATTTAAAAGTGTAATCAGAATTAACTATAAAATAATTTTCACAATGTCAGACTAGGTAAATGTATTTATGAAATATCCTTGAGATTGCTATGGGTTTTGGAAAACCTACTCAATGTAAAGTTTCAACTTGTATAGGAAAACAGAGCAAGAAAATGTCACTTCATCATTGAGACAGCTTGAATATTATTCATGCAAGATCTTCAGGTTCTTACAATTGGAGACACTCCTACAAATAGGCCATCTTATCTGATTAACCTGATTAACCCCCAATAAACTCCACCAGTTGACAGGTCCTGCCCACTCACTTCCTTTTGGTGTTTCATTCTTAACATGAATAAATGTCCAACAGTTCATTCCAACAATTTTCTAATAATTGAAGGAAAACCTTTAACATGAAACAAAATGAAACAAATAGTATAATGGAATTTGGAGGAAACTGACAATGAAAGTTGTCAGAAAATTAAAATGCAATAAGGTGATATTTAAAGTTTTCAAATTATATCCACAGGCAGAGCTTTGAAATACAAAATATCATAACATAAGTAAAAACTGAAAGCCAGGCATGGTAGTTCATGCCTATGCTCCCAGCTACCCAAGAGGGTAAGGTAGGAGGATCGCTTGAACTCAGGAGTTTGAGGCTGCAGTCAGCTGTAAACATGCCACTGAAGTCCAGCCTAAGTGACAGAGCAAGACCCTGTCTCAAAAAAAAAAAAAATGTTTTTAATAAAAATGAAAATTCGAGGCTGGGCACAGTGGCTCACACTTGTAATCCCCCATTTTGGGAGGCTGAGGCAGGAGGATCTCTTGAGCCTAGGAATTCAAGGCTGCTGTGACCTATTATTGTGCCACTGTACTGCAGCCTAGGCAACATACCAAGGCACTGTCTCAAAAATAATAATAATAAATAAAATGATTTAGAAACTTAAATAGGCTGGAAGAAAAACTATGGAGAACTCCTAGAAAAATAGGACAAAAAAATTGAAGTGATAAAAAGGCAGACAAAACCATGAGACTCAAGGCTTAGAAGGCCTATCTTATCGCAAATAGGAGTCCCACAAAGGAAGAACCAAAAAAATCGAGTGAATGAGACACGATCAAAGGAAGAATATGTTAAATTTTCTCAGAACTGAAGGATATGAGTCTGCACATTGAAAAAGCCCACTGAGGCCGGGCGCGGTGGCTCAAGCCTGTAATCCCAGCACTTTGGGAGGCCGAGACGGGCGGATCACGAGGTCAGGAGATCGAGACCATCCTGGCTAACACGGTGAAACCCCGTCTCTACTAAAAAATACGAAAAAACTAGCCGGGTGAGGTGGCCGGCGCTTGTAGTCCCAGCTACTCGGGAGGCTGAGGCAGGAGAATGGCGGGAACCCGGGAGGCGGAGCTTGCAGTGAGCCGAGATCGCACCACTGCACTCCAGGCCGGGCGACAGAGCGAGACTCCGTCTCAAAAAAAAAAAAAAAAAAAAGAAAGAAAAAGCCCACTGAAATATCCAGCACGATGAATAATAAATAACCAAACTCAGGAAAATAATCACAAAATTTAATCATAATGGAGATAAAGAGAAGATTGTGAGGTGCTTCCTAAGGTCAAGGAATGTGGATGGTTCACATTCAGAGTAGTAGAATGGCATTGAACTTCTCAAATAATTTAAATTATGAAAGAGCTTCTTCAAAATTGTAATGGAAATAAATTTTATTACATAGAATTCTATATCCAGACAAGTCAAGTGTGATGATAGAATAGAGAGAATACTACCCTCACACCCAAAAATACTTTCTGTGTACTATTTCTTGGGAAACAACTGTAAAATGTGATTCATTGAGATGAACGAGTAAATCAAGAAAGAGAAACACATAGACAAAACAGGGTCCTACCCAGGAAAGGGGCAAAGAAAAGTACCAGCATGGCTGTTATTCAGCAAACTTAAGAGTGAAACCAAGTCCAGATTGTACCCTAAAAACAGAACCTTCAGGAAGGAGCTCTCCAGGAAACTAAGGAAATTGATATGTTTGAACATACAAAAAAAAAAAAAATTGATACCCAGACAGCAGTGGTGTTGGAAGAGTATATAAAATTTTTACTAAGTACATATAAACCTAGGTGATTGAAAAAATAATGCAATTAGTAAATCCAGGAGAAATAATAGCCATGTTCCTAGTTCACTTTTGGGCCTATAATATTTATAAGTCATGATAATGTAGACATTGGCCATAAATTTAGCCGAAAATTAAAACATTACTTTGGCATTAGAGATAGGTAGAAATGGCAACTATAGGGATGCAGAAGAGCTAAGTCTTCATATATGGTGAGAAGTCAACCAATAGTGTTTAAAAAAATTGTTAAGTGAAGAAGTAGAAGTACAGTAAGTCCTCATTTAATATCATTGATAGGTTCTTGGAAAGTGCAACTTTAAACAACCTACAGCAGGTCCTCAAATAATATCATTTCAGCTGGTTTCACTATACCGGGTTTTGCTTAAAGTTGCAATTTCCAAGAATGTATTGACTATGTTAAGTGAAGACTTACTGTATAAGAATATCATTTAGAAATAGAGAGGCTAACCGCAGAGAAAAAAGACACAAGAGTTTAGGATGTTTGCCTCTGGAGACAGAGAGAGTAGAGAGAAACGTGGCAGAAGAATGCTGTTTTTTACTATGAGCCTATTAATATTATTTTACTTCATACAGTATATACATTGTATTATCTTGATAAAAATAAAATCAATTTTTTATTATTATACTTTAAGTTCTAGGGTACGTGTGCACAATGTGCAGGTTTGTTACATATGTATACATGTGCCATGTTGGTGTGCTGCACCCAGTAACTCATCATTTACATTAGGTATATCTCTTAATGCTATCCCTCCCCCCTCCCCCCTCCCCCCACCCCACCACAGGCCCCAGTGTGTGATGTTCCCCACCCTGTGTCCAAGTGTTCTCATTGTTCAATTCCCACCTGTGAGTGAGAACATGTGCTGTTTGGTTTTCTGTTCTTGAGATAGTTTGCTGAGAATGATGCTTTCCAGCTACATCCATATCCTTACAAAGGACATGACCTCATCCTTTTTTATGGTTGCATAGTATTCCATGGCATATATGTGACACATTTTCTTAATCCAGTCTATCATTGATGGATATTTGCGTTGGTTCCAAGTCTTTGCTATTGTGAATAGTGCCGCAATAAACATACATGTGCATGTGTCTTTATAGCAGCATAATTTAGAATCCTTTGGGTATACACCCAGTAATGGGATGGCTGGGTCAAATGGTATTTCTAGTTCTAGATCCTTGAGGAATCACCACACTGTCTTTCACAATGGTTGAACTAGTTTACAGTCCCACCAACAGTGTAAAAGTGTTCCTATTTCTCCACATCCTCTCCAGCACCTGTTGTTTCCAGACTCCATAATGATTGCCATTCTAACTGGTATGAGATAGTATCTCATTGTGGTTTTGATTTGCATTTCTCTGGCCAGTGATGATGAGAATTTTTTCATATGTTTGTTGGCTGCATAATGTTTTCTTTTGAGAAGTGTCTGTTCATATCCTTCACCCACTTTTTGATGCGGTTGTTTGTTTTTTTCTTGTAAATTTGTTTGAGTTCTTTGTAGGTTTTGGATATTAGCCCTTTGTCAGATGAGTAGATTGCAAAACTTTTCTCCCATTCTGTAGGTTGCCTGTTCACTCTGATGGTAGTTTCTTTTGCTGTGCAGAAGCTCTTTAGTTTAATTAGATCCCATTTGTCAATTTTGGCTTTTATTGCCATTGCTTTTGGTGTTTTAAACATGAAGTCTTTGCCCATGCCTGTGTCCTGAATGGTATTGCCTAGGTTTTCTTCTAGGGATTTTATGGTTTTAGGTCTAACATGTAAGTCTCTAATCCATCTTGAATTAATTTTTGTATAAGGTGTAAGCAAGAGATCCAGTATCAGCTTTCTACATATGGCTACCCAGTTTTCCCAGCACCATTTATTAAATAGAGAATCCTTTCCCCGTTTCTTGTTTTTGTCATGTTTGTCAAAGATCAGATGGTTGTAGATGTGTGGTATTATTTCTGAGCACTCTGTTCTGTTCCATTGGTCAATATCTCTGTTTTGGTACCAGTACCATGCTGTTTTGGTTACTGTAGCCTTGTAGTATAATTTGAAGTCAGGTAGCATGATGCTTCCAGCTTTGTTCTTTTGGCTTAGGATTGTCTTGGCAATGCGGACTCTTTTTTGGTTTCATATGAACTTTAAACTAATCTTTTCCAATTCTGTGAAGAAAGTCATTGGTAGCTTGATGGGGAAGGCTTTGAATCTATAAAATACCTTGGGCAGTATGGCCATTTTCACAATATTGATTCTTCCTATCTATGAGCATGTAATGCTCTTCCATTCATTTGTGTCCTCCTTTATTACGTTGAGCAGTGGTTTGTCATTCACCTTGAAGAGGTCCTTCACATCCCTTGTAAGTTGGATTCCTAGGTATTTTATTTTCTTTGAAGCAATTGTGAGTGGGAGTTCATTCATGATTTGGCTCTCTGTTTGTCTGTTATTGGTGTATAAGAATGCTTGTGATTTTTGCACATTGATTTTGTATCCTGAGACTGCTGAAGTTGCTTATCAGCTTAAGGAGATTTTGGGCTTAGATGATGGGGTTTTCTAAATATACAATCATGTCATCTGCAAACAGGGACAATTTGACTTCCTCTTTTCCTAATTGAATACCCTTTCTTTCTTTCTTTCTCCTGCCTGAATGCCCTGGCCAGAACTTCCAACACTATGTTGAATAGGAGTGGTGAGAGAGGGCATCCCTGTCTTCTGCCAGTTTTCAGAGGGAATGCTTCCAGTTTTTGTCCATTCAGTGTGATATTTGCTGTGGGTTTGTCATAGGTAGCTCTTATTATTTTGAGATACGGTCCATCAATACCCAGTTTATTGAGAGTTTTTAGCATGAAGGGCTGTTGAATTTTGTCAAAGGCATTTTCTGCATCTGTTTACATAATCATGTGGTTTTTGTCTTTGGTTCTGTTTATATGCTGGATTAGTTTTATTAATTTGCGTATGTTGAACCAGCCTTGCATCCCAGGGATGAAGCCCACTTGATCATGGTGGATAAGCTTTTTGATGTGCTACTGGATTCAGTGTGCCAGTATTTTATTGAGGATTTTTGCATCGATGTTCATCAGGGGTATTGGTCTAAAATTCTCTGTTTTTCTTGTGTCCCTGCCAGGCTTTGGTATCAGGATGTTGGCCTCATAAAATGAGTTAGGGAGGATTCCCTCTTTTTCTATTAACTGGAATAGTTTCACAAGGAATGGTACCAGCTCCTCCCTGTACCTCTGGTAGAATTCAGCTGTGAATCCGTCTGCTCCTGGACTTTTTTTGGTTGGTAGGCTATTAATTATTGCCTCAATTTCAGAGCCTGCTATTGGTCTATTCAGGGATTCAACTTCTTCCGGGTTTAGTCTTGGGTGAGTGTATATGTCCCAGAATTTATCCATTTCTTCTAGATTTTTTAGTTTATTTGCATAGAGGTGTTTATAGTATTCTCTGATGGTAGTTTGTATTTCTGTGGGGTCGGTGGTGATATCCCCTTTATCATTTTTTATTGCGTCTATTTGATTCTTCTCTCTTTTCTTTTTTATTAGTCTTGCTAGTGGTCTATCAATTTTGTTGATCTTTTCAAAAAACCAGCTCCTGGATTCATTGATTTTTTGAAGGGTTTTTTTCTGTCTCTATCTCCTTCAGTTCTGCTCTAATCTTAGTTTTTTCTTGCCTTCTACTAGCTTTTGAATGTGTTTGCTCTTGCTTCTCTAGTTCTTTTAATTGTGATGTTAGGGTGTCAATTTTAGATCTTTCCTGCTTTCTCTTATGGGCATTTAGTGCTATAAATTTCCCTCTACACACTGCTTTAAATGTGTTGCAGAGATTTTGGTATGTTGTATCTTTGTTCTCATTGGTTTCAAAGAACATCTTTATTTCTGCCTTCATTTCGTTATGTACCCAGTAGTCATTCAGGAGCAGGTTGTTCAGTTTCCATGTAATTGAGCGGTTTTGATTGAGTTTCTTAATCCTGAGTTCTAGTTTGATTGTACTGTGGTCTCAGAGACAGTTTGTTATAATTTCTGTTCTTTTACATTTGCTGAGGAGTGCTTTACTTCCAGCTATGTGGTCAATTTTGGATTAAGTGTGATATGGTGCTGAGAAGAATGTATATTCTGTTGATTTGAGGTGGAGAGTTCTGTCGATGTGTATTAGGTCTGCTTGGTGCAGAGCTGAGTTCAATTCCTGGATATCCTTGTTAACTTTCTGTCTCGTTGATCTGGCTAATGTTGACAATAGGGTGTTAAAGTCTCCCAGTATTATTGCTGGGAGTCTAAATCTCTGTGTAAGTCTCTGAGGACTTGCTTTATGAATCTCGGTGTTCCTGTATTGGTGCCATATATATTTAGGATAGTTAGCTGTTCTTGTTGAATTGATCCCTTTGCCATTATGTAAGGGCCTTCTTTGTCTCTTTTTTTTTTTTTTTTTTAGAAGGAGTCTCGCTCTGTTGCCCAGCCTAGAGTGCAGGGGCACCATCTTGGCTCACTCCGCCTCCTGGCAAGCTCCGCCTCCTGGGTTCACACCATTCTCCTGCTTCAGCCTCCCGAGTAGCTGGGACTACAGGTGCCCACCACCACACTTGGCTAATTTTTGGGGTGTTAGCCAGGATGGCCTCAATCTCCTGACCTCATGATCCACCTGCCTCAGCCTCCCAAAGTGTTGGGATTGCAGGCTTGAGCCACCGTGCCTGGCCTCTTTGTCTCTTTTGATCTTTGTTGGTTTAAAGTCTGTTTTATCAGAGACTAGGATTGCAACCCCTGCCTTTTTTTGTTTTCCATTTGCTTGGTAGATCTTCCTCTATCCCTTTATTTTGAGCCTATGTGTGTCTCTGCATATGAGATGGGTCTCCTGATTACAGCAACTGATGGCTCTTGACTGTTTATCCAATTTGCCAGTCTGTGTCTTTTAATTGAAGCATTTAGCCCATTTACATTTAAGGTTAATATTGTTATGTATGAACTTGAACCCGTCATTATGATGTTAGCTGGTTATTTTGCTCGTTAGTTGATGCAGTATCTTCCTACCATCGATGGTCTTTACATATTGGCATTGTTTTTGCAGTGGCTGGTACAAGTTGTTCCTTTCCATGTCCTGCTTCCTCCAGGAGCTCTTGCAGGGCAGGCCTGGGGGTGACAAAATCTCTCAGCATTTGCTTGTCTGTAAAGGATTTTATTTCTCCTTCACTTGTGAAGCTTAGTTTGGCTGGATATGAATTCTGGGCTGAAAATTCTTTTCTTTAAGAATGTTGAATATTGGCCCCCACTCTCTTCTGGCTTGTAGAGTTTCTGCCAAGAGATCCGCTGTTAGTCTGATGGACTTCCCTTTGTGGGTAACCCGACCTTTCTCTCTGGCTGCCCTTAACATTTTTTTCCTTCATTTCAACTTTGGTGATTCTGACAATTATGTCTTAGAGTTGGTTTCTCAAGGAGTATCTTTGTGGCATTCTCTGTATTTCCTGAATTTGACTGTTGACCTGCCTTGCTAGGTTGGGGAAGTTCTCCTGCATAATATCCTGCAGAGTGTTTTCCAACTTGGTTCCATTCTCCCTGTCACTTTCAGGCACACCAATCAGACATAGATTTGGTCTTTTCACATAGTCCCATATTTCTTGGAGGCTTTGTTCGTTTCTTTTTACTCTTTTTTCTCTAAGCTTCTCTTTTCGCTTCATTTCATTGATTCGATCTTCAGTCACTGATACCCTGTCTTCCAGTTGATCAAATCGGCTACTGAAGCTTGTGCATTTGTCAGGTAGTTCTCGTGCCATGATTTTCAGCTCTATCAGGTCATTTAAGGACTTCTCTACATTGATTATTTTAGTTAGCCATTCATCAAATCTTTTTTCAAGGTTTTTAGGTTCTTTGCAATGGGTTCAAACTTCCTCCTTTACCTTGGAGAAGTTTGATCATCTGAAGCCTTCTTCTCTCAACTCGTCAAAGTCATTCTGCATCCAGCTTTGTTCTATTGCTGGCGAGGAGCTGCATTCCTTTGGAGGGGGAGAGATGCTCTGATTTTTAGAATTTCTAGCTTTTCTGCTCTGTTTTTTCCCCATCTTTGTGGTTTTATCTACCTTTGGTTTTTGATGATGGTGATGTACAGATGGAGTTTTGGTGTGGATGTCCTTTCTGTTTGTTAGTTTTCCTTCTAACAGTCAGGACCCTCAGCTACAGGTCTGTTGGAGTTTGCTGGAGGTCCACTCCAGACCCTGTTGCCTCGGTATCAGCAACAGAGGCTGCAGAAGAGTGAATATTGCTGAACAGCAAATGTTGCTGCCTGATCATTCCTCTGGAAGCTTCGTCTCAGAGGGGTATCCGGGCGTTTGAGGTGTCAGTCTACCCCTAGTGGGGTATGTCTCCCAGTTAGGCTACTTGGGGGTCAGGGACCCACTTGAGGCAATCTGTCAGTTCTCAGATCTCAAACTCCGTGCTGGGAGAACCACTACTCTCTTCAAAGCTGTCAGGCAGGGACATTTACATCTGGAGAGGTTTCAGCTGCCTTTTGTTTGTCTATGCCCTGTCCCCAGAGGTAGAGTCTACAGAGGCAGGCAGGCCTCCTTGAGTTGCGGTGGGCTTCACCCAGTTCGAGTTTCCAACCTGCTTTGTTTACCTACTCAAGCCTCAGCAATGGTGGGTGCCCCTCCCCCAGCCTCGCTGCCACCTTGCAGTTAGATCTCAGACTGCTCTGCTAGCAATAAGGGAGGCTCCGTGGGCGTCGGACCCTCTGAGCCAGGTGCGGGATATAGTCTCCTGGTGTGCCTTGTGCTAAGACCCTTGGTAAAGTGCAGTATTAGGGTGGGAGCGACCCCATTTTCCAGGTGTTGTGTCAAAGTTTCCCTTGGCTAGGAAAGGAAATTCCCTTCCCCCTTGCCCTTCCTGGGTGAAGGGATGCCTCGCCCTGCTTCGGCTCTCACTCGCTGGGCTGCACCCACTGTCCTGTACCCACTGTCCGACATGCTTCAGTGAGATGAACCCTGTACCTCACTTGGAAATGCAGAAATCACCCGTCTTCTGTGTTCCTCACTCTGGGAGCTGGAGGCTGGAGTTGTTCCTATTTGGCCATCTTGGAACCACCCCCCGTATTTGGGAAATTTTTAGCTATTTAAAAAAATTATTATTACTGCCCCTTTCTGTTGCTTCTTCTGGAACTCCCTTATGCATTGTGAGGAAGCTGGATGATGTCCCACAGATATCTGAGGCTCTTTTAATTTTTTAATTTTATTTGCTTTTTGTTTCTCATATAAGATAGTCTCAATTAATCTGTCGGTTCATTGTCACCAAGTTTCCTGATTCTTTCTTCTGTGTTCTGTGACCTCAAATATGCTGCTGGTCAGACATGCTAGTAAATATTTTGTTTCTGTTATTGCCTTTTTCAACTCCAGGATTTCTATTCGTTTCTTCTGAAAGATAATTTCTTTCTGTTTACTGTTATTTTCTATTTGATAAGACATTATTTGTATACTTTAATTCATAGGCATAGTTTCTTTTAGTTCTTTGAACATATGTATTATAGGTGATTTAACACCTTTATCTAATAAATCTAATATTTTGGTTTTGGTGGGGACAGTTTCAATCGGCTGCTATTTTCCCTGTGTATAAGCCACACTTTCCTTTTTGCATATAATTTGTTGTCAAAACTGAACATTTTATTTATTTATTTTTAATGTTTTTTTGTTTGTTTTTCGTTTTTGTTTTTGTTTTTTCTGAGACAGAGTCTCACATTGCCACCCAGGCTGGAGTGCAGTGGCACGATCTTAGTTCGCTGCAACCTTCGCCTCCCAGATTCAAGTGATTCTGTTGCCTCAGCCTCCCGAGAAGCTGGGACTACAAGCATGCACCACCACACCCTGCTAATTTTTGTATTTTTAGTAGAGACGAGGTTTCAAGGTTTCACCATATTGGCCAGGCTGGTCTCAAACTCCTGAACTCAAGTGATCCCCACCTCAACCTCTCAAAGTGCTGGCATTACAGACATGAGTCACCACTCCTGGCCCAAAACTGAACACTTTACGTAAATGTTAACTGTCAACTCTAAAAATTAGATGACCCCCCCCCTTAATTTGTTATTTGGTTTTGTTGTTGTTGCTATGTGTTTTTTGAGTGATTTTTTTCCTTAAAACCTGTATTCTTTGTTGTGTGTGGCCACTAAAATTTCTGCTCTGTTTTCTTTATGGCCACTTAATGATTAGTGGGAGATTAAGCCGTAAGTTTCCCTGCCTTTGTGAAGGGCCTCTGTGTATGTGTTGGGGGATGACCTCAATGCTCCAGCAGACTGTCTACTACTCTGTCTTAGCCTTAGCTTTCACTTTCTGCTTGCACAGAGCCTCAAAGTCAATCGGAGGTGAGAACTTAGAGTTTTCTCAGGTCTTTTGTGATCATGCACAAGTCACCAATATGCATTGCTCTATAGATTCCCAGAAATATGTTAGACCTTTTTTTAGACCCCTGTGAACATTTTTCTCTACAATTTTTTTTCTTTAATTTTTTTGTAAGCCTCTTGTTAGCTCCAACTATTAAAGCCATCTCCAACACCTGCATTGTTAAACAGTTGCCACTGATTATTTTTGACAAATATTCTGTAGGTAGCACTGGTTGCATAGAGGCAGTTCTGAGTCAGCTGAAGTGAAGACAAGTCCTGAAAATGGAGCTTAGTGAGATGGGTCAAATGATAACTATTCTCTGAGAATGGACATTTGGGAACTCTTAAAACTGTAGAATGTAGAATTTAAAAAGTGTTCTAACCTCTTAGTGACTGTTCAGCTGCTAGTTTACACAGCTACCATAATAGTGAAGCTTTTGGCTTTTGGCCTAGTCTACAGCTGGAGAAGAGGATGGGATTAGTGCAAATTAAAATGCCACGAGATTCGCTCTTCATATGGAAATTCAGCCACTTTTCTTGAATAAACATTCTTTGGATTATTTTAAGTTTTTAATTTCCAGATTTCTGAAAAAGGTGATTTTGACAATGTAGCCAGTGTTATTACCTCAGAGGTTCTAATTCAATAAATCTGAGTTAGGGCCTGGGAATTACTTTTTCTTCATTAATATTCTCCCAAGTCCTTTGTCTATTCCTTTTTAGATGTTTTTGCTCTTCTTCCTTTGCCTACTCCTTAAATATTTGGTATTTCCCGATTTCTATGGGTTTTATAAATTCTCTTGATCCCTTATACATTGTCTATGGATATGACATGCTTGATAGAACCAGCTGAAACATTTCCCTTGAGCACCAGTTTAATGTCTCAGAGACAGCCCCTAATTTAGCTTATCTTAAAATGAACTTATCATCTTCTACATTTATTTTTATCTCTATATGCCCATGTGTACAACACTGTTCAGTTCTTCATTGAATAATTAATTAAATAAATAAATATTTATTGAGTGCCTATGAGGTTCTATAGGCCCTGAGGGTACAATAGTGACCTAAACAAACAAATATTTACCTTTCCAGAAAGGTATATTTTTAGTGAAAGAGGCAAAGCAAATAATTAAAATATGTCGCGTGTCTGATATTGAGAAATTCTTTGGAGAAAAATGAGCAGGGAAGATTGCTAAGGAGAGCCAAGATGAGGATAAAAGTTGCAGTTCTAAGTAGGATGTTTAGGGAAGTCATCACTGAAAAGTTACCATTTAAGCAAAGATCTGAGGAGGTGATGGAGCAAGCCACGTGGGTATCTGGGGGAAGACTTACAGGATGAGGAAACAGCAGCTGCACAGTGTGAGGCAGGAGTGTACCTGGCATTTTGGGAAAATGATGAGGTAGCCATTGTGCCTGGCTTGAGCAATAGGAGAAGGCTCAGACAGGTAATAGGAAATATGATTGTCTTGGTCCTGAATTCCTGTTTTCTTAAAAACTGGGAACTGTCCTTCAGAGATTAACTAATTTCTATCATTCTTCTCTTTGTCCTTTGTCCTCTACATCTTGCAAGCTATCACATTTTATTGATTCCAACTCCTATGTTACTCTTCTGCCGTGCTCTTCATCCTTGATACTTTTGGCTTCATTTGGGCTTTCATTGTGGTCACCCAGCTGGTCTGCTGCCAGGCTTACATGCTATATTCAACACTCATTCACAAGATATTTATTGAATACCTTCTGTGTTCTAGGTCCTGTGGTATGTATTGAAGATATAATGGTTATTAAACTTGAAATGATCATTGCCCTTAGAAAAGTCATAATAACTGGTGTATACAGACTGTTAATGACATAGCATTGTAATAAGCACTTTGAGAACAAGCACTCTTAGTAGCACATGGGGGGCTGGTAGGTCTGATTTATGAGTGCAAACTCTCCAGAGTAAGCTATACTCCTGTTGCTATCTGAAAGATAAGTGGGAGTTAGACCTTCAGAGAGAGAAGAAACACTGTCCAAACAAAGGGACCACTTGTACAAATGCCCAGAGAATGGAACCAAAAACAGTTTAGTGTTACCAGATACAGCATAGGGGAAAGTGGCTCAAAATCAGCCCGGACAGGTACAAAGGAGCCAGATCATACATGATATCTTTAGGCTCTGTTTAAAGTATTTGGTTGATTAAATGATTTGGTTGACCAAAATGATAATTTTAAACGATCATACAATAATTTATCTCCCAGAATTAAAACCCACCAATGATTCCCTGCTGGCTTTAGGTTAAATTTAAACTGTATAACATAGCACCTGAGGTGCTTTAATCTGGCTTTTGCCTCTTCAACATCAGCTCCCACAGGCGCCACTCGTTTGTTTATACACTAACAGCAAAGAACTGCTTATAACTACTCCCCAGAAGAAACATTTCAAGTCTCCAGGCCACAACAGATTCTAAGAGCGCTCTTTGGTCCTTGCCAACCTCATGAATTCATTTTTGTCCTTCAAAATTAATCTCAGATGTCATCTTCTATAAGAATCGTTTCCTGAAAATTCAAATAGAGCTAATCATGTCCTGTTCTGTGGTACCACCACTTCTGTATGATCTTTTCTTGCAGTTATCATAATCTGCAAAACCTGTTTACATGTTTAACTTCTCCACTAGTGTGAGCTCTTTGAGGGTCTGTGGATTTTATTTTTATTTTTATTTTTAGTTTGTGCATATTTTAGCATAGTGCCTCTCACTTAACTGAACTTAATAAATAGTGAATTTAGTTACTCTAATAGAAGGCTTGGTTTATTTTTACCAAAAACCAATGACAATTATTTATAGGAAAGAACATAAATTTATAGGTCATTTAAATCACAAGACTGTGATAGTGCTCGTCACACTTGTTATTTATTGAATGATAGCCAACCTTATTATAACATAATTTTCATGAGAACAGAAAGCTTATCTGCCTGTTGACTGCTCCCCCTCCACAGCTAGCACAGTTCCTGGCACGTAGAAAGGTATTTCACAAGTACTTGTCCCGATCCCACTTGGTACATTATTATAGTTTATATGCTTTTTAAAATTCTTTACTTTCAGTCACATAGCGATATGGTCACCATTAAATATTTAAATAATTTTGTAAGTTATTATTTGAATCAAAACATCTGTTCATTTTTGTTTTACTTTATTTTTTTCTTCTTATTATACTTTAAGTTCTGGGATACATGTGCAGAATGTGCAGGTTTGTTACATAGGTATACACGTGTCATGGTGGTTTGGTGTACCCATCAACCCATCATCTACATTAGGTATTTCTCCTAAGGCTATCCCTCCCCTATTCCCCAAACCCTGACAGGGCCTGGTGTGTGATGTTCCCCTCTCTGTGTCCATGTGTTTTACTATAATAATGCGTTAAAATTTCAATTTCTGGTTATTGTTTTTTTAAAAGCATGGTATTTTATCATAGACAATAGGTTGTCTTCTCCAAAATGAGTACTTAAGTCCTAAAAGCATGAAACTACCTTCTAGGCACTTCAGAGACCTTGAGCAGTATCTCTTATCCAGCCCAAGCTCAGGTATTCCTTACATAGCAGCCTGCAAAGCATCCACCATAAACACTACTACAAATGCCTCACAGATAACATCTCAGAATTATCTCATCACTGGGGGCAGTTCCGAAAAGAAGAAACTTAGATAGCAAGTAAATATTTTTAAAAGATACAGCCTTACTAGTAATCACTGAAATTGAAGAAGTAGGATTTATTAAACCTTTCTCCCTATCAAAGTTTTTTTATTTCTTTGATACTAATAATACATATAGAAGTACACATAGAAGTAAGTGTGCTGTGAAATGGACTCTCTCAGATGCCACTGGTGAAAGTGTAAATTGGTTTAACTTTTTTATTCCAGAAGACAGTTTAACAGTATATGTTGAAAATATTTAAAATGTTCATATGCATTAATATCTCAAAAATATTCATCACAATGGAAATGTTTTAGAACTAGATAGAGGTGGTGGTTACACAATATTGCGAATGTATTAAATGTCATTGAATTGTGCACTTTAAAATGGTTAATTTTACATTATGTGAATTTCACCTCATTCTTCTTTAATAATTATCCTAATGAAATAATACACTAACATTAATTAGAATGTTAATTTCAGCATTATTTACAATAGTAAAAATTTAAAAATAAAATAAATGTTTAATAGAATAGTGATTGTATATGATCCATCATATGCTAGAATACTGTGCAACCATTGAAAATAGTATTTTAAGGGATTTTTAATGATATGGGGAAGTGCTCAAGAGAAAATGTCATGAAAAATGTTGAATATAAAATTATACAATTAAAGAGTTATGCAAAACAAGCATACACAGCAAAAGACCTAAAGAAAATTGTAAGTGTTACTTGAACTCCTTTAAGCACATGAAGCCCTTGTCTCAGGGGTTTAAATGGCAGGTTTTTTTTTAGTCTCTTGCTGTTTTTTGGCCATTTGGGACTCTGATTTTGTCAGTGGTCTGCTCATTATACCCAGAGCTTAAACCTTCATGGTACAAAGAGCCAAGACAAGAGAAAATGTTACTAGTATACCAACTTGGGAGGTTATACTTGGCTGTTTATACTGTCATTTAACTATAAATTGGTTAAGTATGATTTGGAGGACTAGCTTAGAGCATCAAAGTTATTGAATATTTACCATGTGTCTGACCATATACTAGATATGTTCACATCCATTATTTCCTGTAATCTTTTTTAAATTTTATTTATTTTATTTATTTTTATTTATTTATTTTTGAGATGGAGTCTCACTCTGTCGCCCAGGCTGGAGTGCAGTGGCACCATCTCAGTTCGCTGCAAGTTCCGCCTCCCGGGTTCATACTATTCTCCTGCCTCAGCCTCCCGAGTAGCTGGGACTACAGGCGCCCGCCACCACACTGAGCTTTTTTTTTTTGTATTTTTGTAATTTTTTTGTAATTTTGGTAGAGACGGGGTTTCACTGCGCTATCCAGGATGGTCTCGATATCCTTACCTCATAATCTGCCCGCCTTGGCCTCCCAAAGTGCTGGGATTACGGGCATGAGCCACCACGCCCGGCCCCATCATTTCCTGTAATCTTTATAAAAACATCGTAAAGTAAAAAACTGCTTTTTTACCTACTTTACAGATGGAGAAACAAAAAGGGCCATTTACTTTCTCTGGGTTACACAGGTAGTTAATCGAGACTCAAACACTAGTATTCTGTTTCCAAATCTACGCTTGTTCTCATATACCACACAGCTGTTATTCCTCTATGCCACACTGGACATCACAACACAAAGCCTCAAATACAAACAGCCCTCAGTTTGCAGATAAGTTGTCTTCTAACTATATTTCTGTTTTGTTGTTGTTGTTATTATTGTTTTGAGACAGGGTTTCTTTCTGTCTCCCAGGCTGGAGTGCAGTGGTGCAGTTGGCTCACTGCAACCTCTACCTCCCAGGCTCAAGCGATCCTCCAGCCTCAGCCTCCCAAGTAGCTGCGACTACAGGCATGTCCCACCATGGCCGGCTAATTTTTTTGTAATTTTTGTAGAGATAGGGTTTCACCATGTTTCCCAGCCTGGTCTTGAGCTCCTGAGCTCAAGCAATCCACCCACCTTGGACTCCCAAAGTGCTGAGTTTACAGGCGTGAGTCACCACACCCTACCCTAACTATATTTCTCAATTAGAAGTATATATATGTAATGCTTTTTCTCATAGGTACAGCATTATACTCATTAAGACTCAACCCCCAAGAGTGTTTCTCAGGTCTGAATTGGCAAATAACTCAAAACTCATAATGCCTCTTCCATGACAATTGCTAATATTTAGTTAAGCTTTCCTTGTGCAGGTACTAACCCTTTTAATCCCCTCAACAACTCTAGTAAACAGGAGCATTATCTCTGTTTTCATAAAAGGAAGCTGAAGTACAAAGTCAGACAGGTAATTAGTACCAAAACCAAGATTTGGATCCAGGCAGTCTGAACTTGCCCTGGCTTTAGTACCCTTCTTAACATGGTGTTTCAGGCAGCAATCAAAATTGGCACTCAAGAAGAAATCTATGTGCTGTTTAAAATTTGTCTGTGTTCTGAAAGTGTGTGATACACACTGGCTCTCAACCCTGGCTGCACATCAGGAGTTTTCTGGACATACAGAACCCAAACCCAACTATGGAAATCAGTGTTAAGTTGCTCCACAGAGGCCGGGCACGGTGGCTCACGCCTGTAATCCCAGCACTTTGGGAGGCTGAGGCCGGCGGATCACGAGGTCAAGAGTCCAAGACTAGCCTGGGCAGCATGGTGAAACCCCGTCTCTACTGAAAATATAAAAATTAGCCAGGCATGGTGGCGGGTGCCTGTAATTCCCAGCTACTTGGGAGGCTGAGGCAGGAGAATCGCTTGCACCCAGGAGGTGGAGGTTGCAGTGAGTCGAGATCGCGCCACTGCACTCCAGCCTGGATGACAGAGCAAGACTCCATCTCAAAAAAAAGAAAAAAAAAGGATGCTTCACAGATTATTTTGGTGTGGTATATAAGGGAGTTATGAAAATGTGGAAATGTATCCGGACATTACAATAAATAATGAGTAGTGTGGCCATTACATGCTATAGAGAACAATCATAGCTTTTGGAATCAGGTGAGAAAGCTTCCTAGAGGTGATGGCATTTTCAGTGGTCATGTGAAATATCATGGGAAACTGTTGAGCAGCATCATTTCAAGGGATAGGATGTACTATAGGAGAAGGATAAGCAGAAGAGATTTATATGTTTTTTCATTGAAAATTATAATTAGGGATGAACTTGCATCTAAGCTCCTTAGTATTAGATTTTAAATCTTAGTCCACCAAATTTTAATTTGCTTTATATCAGTTCCTTAAGAATTACAAAGGAATTAATAATCCTTCCCTCTTTTTGGCTTGCATGGCATTTTATTTGTACCTCTACTTTTATAGTGATTTGTGTGTATTTGATATCCTCAACTCTGTGTTCTTAAAACATCCAAGTACCTAAAACTTGCTTTGCACGTAGTAGGAGTTCAAAATATTGTTATATTGAATTATGAGAGAAGACTCAGTTATCTTCTGTATTATTAGTTTTATAGAGGAGCTGTGATGTATATATAATGCTAACAATATGGAAGTCTAAATTGGAAACATAAATCCAATTATATGTAATATATGGAAACATATACAATGGAGTTAATAAATTATTTGTAGCTTAGAGAGCCAGGTTTATTAACAAAACAGAAAAGATGTTTGGTAAGTGAGCTTTTGTTATTTGTTCAGAGATATATTTTAGTCATGGTATTTAAATATCATTGTTAAACTGATGATATTTATTTACTATAACCTGTTTGGAGAAGTAATGGAGAAGTAAGCAATACCATATCAAATCTCTATATTTGAAGCATAAAAGAGAGGAAGAAAGGAAGGAAGATAGTTAAGCAGGTAATCAGAGAGGAGAATTTAAAATGTATATCATTGTAATTTTGTCCCCTCATAAGAGGTTACAGTGACTGGCTTAAAGTAGAGGACCTGGAATGTCAGGTTTTCAGTAAACTACAAAGTACCACACCTACTGAGAAAACCAAAGTATGTGCTGATCAAGAACATGCCATGCAGATGGGACTGAGCCAGTGTGGATTTAAACTTCATTCCCTTTATGTATTTTCCACCACGTCTGTCATTGAAGAGACCCGTGAATTTAAGTAGTGACAGACACACTGGACATTTTACCCTTTAGCCCAGTTGAGGGGTGTGTCAGTTTTTCACAACAGTGAGGAATTTGTTGTCACAAGGCCCAAAAGCATTTATGGGATAAAAGCCAGGCTAGTAGTAAATCTTGTTATACTGCATACTATTTTTATATTATGTTAAATAGATACACTTTGCTTTTTTCCAGGAGGAAATTGTGGCTTGAATTCTGATTAATAAATATTTAATTGAAAATATGTGTTCAAATGGGTTTTACAAGGTGTTATTTTGGAAAGGGCTTTTAATCCTTAGAAGTTTGAGTTTTTTATGATTTTTTCTTTTCATTTTCCATATATAATATGACCAAAATTGGGTATTAGTATAACTTGTTGAAGCGAGTTTCCTCTGATTTGAATTAAAATCTCTCTGGACAGAACTATGTTAGGAACTGGAAACATCTGTGTAGGTCTCTTCGTCATTGCAGTAGTACTCCCATAGACTTTCTGTATTACTCCATTAAATAGGAAATAACTAAAAACCCCAAACCCCAAATTACAGATATATTATTTTTCTTTTGAAATTTTCTGTTTTGGAATTGTGAATACATTTTTACTTACAAAACTATGTAGTAAATGGATCTAGATTTCTGGGGAAATGTTCCCAAAGATTACACCATCCGGGGCATCTGGGGAGAAGGAGGCATTGATTGATTTCAGATCATTGTTGAGAACTACACCACTGGAAATGAGAGGAGACCATGGGGAAGAAAATTCCAGAGGCAATTCATGCCTTATAACATCCCTGGGCCTCTCATGCAGTTTCTGTTTTGGTAATGATATTTTGAACAAAGCTCTACCTTGATAAAGCTGGTCTTATATATTAAATGTTACTGTATTATCCATCATCAATAATATATTTTAAACATTCATGTCCTACTGTTCATTCTTAATCTTAAACTTTTGCCACTCATAATTTTCCTTTGAATTACTTTTCTCACTTACTTTTTCGTTTTCTTCCCCTCCCCTTCCCACCTGCAGAGTTTCACTTTGTTACCCAGGCTGGAGTTCAGTGGTGCTGTCTTGGCTCACTGCAACCTCTGCCTCCCAGGCTCAAGCTACCATCTTGCCTCAGCTTCCCAAGTAGCTGGGAGCACAAGTGTATGCCACTGCACCTGGCTAATTTTTTTCTGTATTTTCTTTGTAGAGACAGGATTTCACCATGATTCTCAGGCTGGTCTTGAATTCCTGAGCTCAGGCGATTCACCCACCTCAGCCTCCCAAAGTGCTGGGATTACAGGTGTGAGCCACTGCACCTGGCCTTATTTTCATTTTAATATGTGGTGCTGGCATTTTATAAGCTACCTTGATCACTTTGGAATAAAACAGAGACAAATAAATATTTTTAAAATGTGATAAATAATAGTTTCGGCACAACCATAAGCTATTTTCAGAGGAAGCATAAAACAGCATGAAAAGATGACATAGAATACTAGACCTAAGTTCTGGTTCCAACTCTGCCATTTTCCACCAGAGATTTTACTTCTTAGTCTCAGTTTTCTCATCTGGTAAATGAGGCTAACACCTGTACTCTAAGATACTTTAAGTACCCTAAGGTACTTAAAGAACATTGTATTTGAAAAGGTATATGGCATAAACCAGAAACTTCGTAGTAAATATTAGTTAGATCTGGATCAGATTTTCACAGTTTGGGAAAAAGTATTTTCATTTTTATCCCTTCAAAATCTGCCATTCCTATGGCTAAGTTGTTAATGGTTTGTTCTGTTCATTAGGAATATGAGTCAGGGCACTTTAAATTCAGAGAATCTGATTCGTTAAGACCTGATAAATGCTGCATTTGTGCTGTATCTGGGGACCTTCTCCTGGAGAGGAAGTATTACTCTATGAGCCTCCATATTGCCTCTTTGCCAGTAGACAGCATCCACTACAAGAGAAAGGTGTTTTTCTAGCCTTCAAAGAAGGAACATAAAGCACATTTTCTTATAGAAGCTGTGCTATAAATAGCATTACTTTTCTTTTTTTCTTTTTTTTTTTTTTCACCAAAGGCTATTTCACTCTTAACATAATTAAACAGTTGTGCATTTGTGAGAGCATAACTTTGCTCCTACATCTTTTATTGCAAATGGACCTTTCCCTCAGCTGGATGTAGACTAGTCTTGTCAGTTCCACATTGGCCTTCATTCTAAGCCTGCTTTTTGAAGATTAGAACTTCCTTTAACCTGTTTCACATCCAAGCCAACAAACTCTTATCTCCAGATGATTTGTGAATGAAGTAGGATTATATTGTTACTTAAAAAACTTTTATGGATTAATGAAGAACCGTATGAGTATTCTTTTCACACTTGTATGTTGTTTTGGAGTGGAGTTAAAAACTTAATAAAAACAATAGGCACAGTGGAGGGGGAAAGAAAAACTTTCGGTTAAAGTGCTGGGATAATTTTTAAAGATGTTAGAATACCCACTTTTCCCCTTTTCTTCAGTTTGCTTTATTTTAGAAGGTATGCCTTTTAGCATATGGCTTCATCTTTGAGACTGGTGACTTGCTATAAATTTAATAGAATAATTTAGAGTATAAATAGAGTAATTCAGATATATTTCATATTAATGGAATTGCTAAGAATACAGTCAAGGCCTAGTTCTTAATATATAGCCACATACCAACATCTTTTCTCAAGTATTCTCTTAGTAAGAAAATGAATTAAAAGTAGAGATACACAGATTCGAAATATGTTCATGTTGGGAGGTGGTACAATGCTAATAATACTTCTTGAGGTATTATTTATGTTGAAGGTATTATGTTGTGGAGCTTAAATGAAAAGCTCTTCAAATTGCAAAAAATAAAAAAAAAGAACTACATTAGTAATATTTTTTATTTGTTTGTGAAAAGAACATTTGAAAGAAATGGGGAGAGCTGGATGCTAGCCCTTCTTCTGTCACTGACTATGACCTTCAGCAAATCAACCTTTTTGCTGTGTGTTCCCTTTATCTGGAAAAGGAAGGCAAACTCTCAGGGACTGCTAAGGTTCGTTTCAGATATGCATTTCTGTTTCTATTAAAACTTTAGATAAGAATTTAGTCATATACTACATAAAATGTTGCTTTTCTTGGGAGTTATTTATAGTATATAATTTTATATTGCAAAGAACTCTTTTACAGTATACAAAAATTCCACTTTATTCTTTTTTCTTAAATGGTTACTGCTTAATACATTGTATTTCTTGTCCAGGTTTTTTCATTTTTAGAAAGAAAATATCTTTTTTTTTTTTTTAAGGTAAATCTCCTTTCCTTCTCAGTTCCTGCTACCTCTCTCTCTTCACCACCTCACTTCTCCCCAAAAACCCACTCCCACACTTTAAAAGTAACTCTGGCAATCACAGAAACCTACAGAATAATGACATAGGCACCCTGACAAATTCTGGGGCACTACTCTGCAGTAGCAATAGACCAATGCCTGACGACTATGCTGTGAAAATATAACTCAGAGGAAGCAAATGTATGCATAATTGATCCAAATAATATGATTTTATAGCATAGCATAGTTTAAGGAGAAATGTCATTTCTCCATTTTCTTACACATACTGCTTTTCACCTTTTCTTCTCTGTACTCTCTGCAAAAAGTAATCACAACCATGAGTCAGTTTCACAGCTACAAATACTAGTCCTGGTACCAATATATAGTTTACATACACTTAACTTTTTCACTGATGCATTTAGCTTTCAAGAAATTACTACTCTTTAATAAACCCACATCAGTGGGCAGTATGTGACCACAAACACCCCTGTCTTTGGGTTAACCATCCAGTCTGTTTTAGCCATCCATTCAGCTGTGAGCTCTAATCCAGAGTGGGACATTGAGCAAAGTGAAGATCCAGAAATAACCCACTGGACTTAGCATCTCATTGACCAAAGAAGCTCTGGCTTTATGGGGATGCTGGGATCTGGGCCTGAGCCCTCCTGGTCAACATCTATTACCTGACCCAAAGGAACACAAATGATGTTGAACAATTCAAAAGAAGGAGGCCCTAAGATTCAAGGCAGAGGACTGTTAATAGGGACCGAGAAAGACTTTAAAGCTAAGGAAAAATTTAAAGCTTAGTAAGAAGAATCTTACTTAGATTGAGGAAGTATTATCCACACAAAGAAAGTATTTGTGGATCCTACAAATGACTTTAATCCATACTTGTTTTTTTTCTTAATAGTATCTTCCTTCACGTTGCAGTAGGAGTGTAGCCGTTTACTAGGGGAACAGACAGGCTGATTATTTGGGACAATGTTTCACATCCTTGACTCTTGTTCTGGTGGATGTTTGTTCTTCCTATAATTTGGATCATACCAGGAACTGTAAGGAGTATTTCTTGAATGAGTTAGAGCATAGACTGATATTATTCTTTGAATTTTTCTGTGTTTTCTAGTATCCTGATACCAGGCTCTTATTTTGTTAGCATTTTGAATTGAGAAGTTACAAACTACATTACTGTAACAATACTTTGCTATTGTTAGTGTATTTTCAGCTAGTTTGCCAAAATTTCACCATCATTTAGGGCTAAATTTACTTTGTCGGAACTATCACTGTGGTAATTATGGATGCCTAATGGTTTTGCTAATGTAATAAGTGATGTGAGTGGTCTGCTCATATGGTTTGAAATCCCTTGCCATTTTGTGCACATCTGCCTTCCAAAGGCCAGCTCCTGTAAGCCTTTGAGCTTCTAGAAGCCACTAGGGGAAGACCTTAAGCAGTGATTGGCAGGTTTCAGCATACAAACACACTAACTTCTTTGGCCCTCACTTAATCAATTCTAAGGCACGTGCCTATACTATTTGTCAGAGTTTCCTCTACAGGATTAAGCTTCAGTTGGCCCCTGTGATTGCTATCTTAATATATTAGCTGCCTTCCCTTCTGTTATCATGTTCCCCACTCCCCTGTCCATTTACTGAGACCCTCCCAAATAACTTATCTTCACTCATTCCTTGTCTCAGAGTCAGCTTCTGGAGGAACTTCAACTAAGACAACTACCTAATTAACCCAACAATTAGAATCATTCACATTTAGACTGATGTTAATTTATTTTACACTGTTACGATAAATTGTTTAGAAAAAAATTGACAATTTTTCTAAATTGCTATAAGGGTGATCTGTTTGAATTTATCTGAGATGTAAAATATTTAGGATGACAGATCTTTTTTCATTTTTTTGTGACACAACATTGTTAAAATTGCTGGCTATCAAATACTAATAAAAATTAGCAATAGTGTGTGAGTAAAAGGGTGTTACATGGTCACTCTTTTATCAGCATTCTAAACATAATTTTTAGTAAAATCAATATAAGTAATAAAGTCTTAACACTGATAGAAGTAACGAAAAATACATTCTAACAAACAAAAAAGAATATAATTCTAACAAAAAGTTTATATAGATCTATAGTCTAAACTAAAATGAACCTTAATACCTCTAAAATGCTCAAATGTAAATGTTTAGGGGCACCTAAAAATGCCAAAGAACCGAAAACAATAAAAAATGGTAAAGAAATAAGATCCTAAGACACTAAAAACTATTATTCAGAGAACTTAATGTACCAAATAAACTAATAAAATATTTAACAGCCACCTTGATACTAAAAGTAAGATGTAATAAAATACTCAAATGAAAGTATTAAGACAATCCACTTTATATCTCCACCCATCTTATCTGTCTTGGCCTGCTTTTCCTCAAACCACCAGCATGTTAAGATAATTCAGTATACTTTTCTTGTTCTTTTGCTTAATTTGACCAGTTTTGTTTATATCACAAGTTGAGAAACTGCCACGTATTTTTTCTAAATGTTTTGATTTTTTAAAAATGTTCTTTTATACTTCAAATAACTCCAAAGACATTGCAGTATAATGAATAGGATCATAGGTCTTAGAGCCTAAGCATGGACCTTAGGCCCATTCCTGGGTCCAATCCTGGCTCTGACACTTTCTTGCTAAGTGACCCAAAGCACTTTACTTCTTCTCTTAGCTTTGATTTCCAGCTGTTAATTTGGGGATGATCAGAGCATACTATCCATAAAGTTGCTTTGAGAATTAAATAACTTTTTTTTTTTCTCCCCCAAGACGGAGTTTCGCTCTTGTTGCCCAGGCTGGAGTTCAATGGTGTGATCTTGGCTCACTGCAACCTCCGCTTTCCGGGTTCAAGTGATTCTCCTACCTCAGCCTAGCAAGTAGCTGGGATTACGGGCATGTGCCGCCACGCCTGGCTAATTTTGTATTTTTAGTAGAAACGGTGTTTCTCCATGTTAGTCGGGCTTGTCTGGAACTCCCCAGCTCAGGTGATCCGTCTGCCTCAGCCTCCTAAAGTGCTGGGATTACAGGCGTGAGCCACCATACCCGGCCGAGAATTAAATAACTTGTGTACAATATATGCCCGGCCGAGAATTAAATAACTTAAGTGTACAATATTTAGAATAGTGCTTGATGTGTATGAATGTTCAATAAATGTTCAATTTTTTTCATGTAGAAACAATGTATTATGGGTGAAATTAGAATTTATAAAGTTGAGTTGAGATAAAAAGTGGTTGACATATATAACCACTTTTATATAATGATTAGTATGGGGAAAATGCATTCTAATTACCAGACTACTGACTTCAAAAATGAGTGTTTGAAACACAACTCGTTTGTAAAATACTACATTTTTTACTAATTTTTTCATGTAGTGTTTACTATTTTTCTAGTAAGGCAAAGGAAAAGTGAATGGTATGCCTTCTGTGTGCATATCAGCACTTTTATGTCATTGCATGTAATCCACAAACAGTCCTACTAGGTAGCTAGTAAGAACTTCGTTTAAAAGGAGGAAGTTGAAATTTTAGAAGGGTCCAGGGATTTACTCAGATAGTAGCCCTGTTGTAATGTAGCCTCTTTAACTCCAAGCTCAAAGCTTCTGCTACTGTCTTCTGTTATTAACAGGAGAGAGGTTTGATACATGTAACAACTGTTATGCTACAGGCACCAACCATTCTGGCATCACAGTGGATGCCAGAATACTAGAGGATCCCTGCTGTACCAGGTGTTAACTTTAGGGAATATGGAGGTGTGTTGGTGGGGGTAGGGTCCATAGAGAAGGGGACATTTGGAGAGCTTGGAGCAGTGGCCATTTTCCAACCAATATTTAAGTATTATATTATTTATTATTTTAACAACTAGTACAGCCACACTGTTCTTTCTGACCAAACATTAGCCTTATCAAAATTTTGATATAACTAGTGTTATTATTAAGTATAAGAAAAAATTTAAGGACCACATTAATTTTTGTTTTCATGTTATTTCTACGAGATGTTTTTAGGACCAGGCATAATTGAGAATTTCTTCCTTGTAATTCTTGCTAAACCCTAAGTACATAAATATTTGGTCCTGTTTCACTTACATTGATTGATTAATCACTGGTTGTTTCAGTTCATTTCCTGTTGCCATAGCAAAAATACCTGAGACTGGGTAATTGATAAGAAAAGATAAATATTTCTTACAGTTCTGAAGGCTAGGAAGTCTAAGACTGAGCAGCCAACATCTGGGGAGGGCCTTCTTGCCTTTATTATTTTCAGCCATTTTTTAAAAACATTATGAACTTACAGTAATTTAGAGGAAGAAGCTTACATATTAATGTACTCTGTCCAAAATATTTCTTAAACTATTATAAATATCATAAAGGACTTTATTGTTTACTTGTTTTCCAAATGTGAATTTGTCTCATTTATAACTTTCCTCTTGTTACATATTCTTTATCATCAAAGAAGAATAAAACATTGTTACCTAACAATCTACATACTATCTGCTCAAATTTGCTAAAAGATCCAATCTCTTTATTTTGTAATTTGGAAGCAACACAAATCACTGATTATATTTGTTCCTCTTTTATCTTTTTTATGTGGTAGAAAATTTATTTGAATTACAGATGTTAGACAGTGAATATATTTTCTTCATTTATATTGTAATATTACATAGAATGTCATTCATTTCATTCTAATGCTTTTAGCCTAAACCATATGAAATTACCAATATTTGACATTTTTACCAATAAAAAGGACAATTTCACCAATTCAACCCAATTTAGAAGCATATATTGCCAAAAATATTGAGTACTTCAGAGGTAATCTTTTTATTATCTCCATTTATGAAGTGAATGCTTAATTTTTGTTTCAGTTATTAATGGTTAGTTGTTCTCTGTTGCAACTAGCCAATGAATAGATGTTTTTATATATTTTATATTTTATTTTTCCTGAAAATCATACTAAGATTAATTTACATGTATTGATTTGCAGTCTTCTGTGCCAATTTAAGATTCTATGTAACATATTTTTATATAGGGCATATTTTATTATAAATATCTATATCTATATCTGCAACAATATCTACAGCTGTATTCTTAGTGCCATAAAATCACAAGAAAATCATAGCATTATAAAGGCCAGCAACATAGGGAACATTTAATATTTGATTAGTTCTAAGTAGCATTTGAGGCTATGTGTGAGAGGCAGTATTAAGCCTTAAATCACTCATATGGAGCAAAATGGCTGATAATATTTTGGTTTAAACGTTTGAATAGTTATTTTTCTGCATCGTCATTTCAGTTCATTATAAACAGAGAAGATTCAGCAAGTTTCTGGAAATACTTAACATACTTCACATTTTATTTTATGGCTTTTGAATTGTCACCTATGAAATCTAAAATTATGTTCCATTTTTTTTGTGTGTATCTTAAAAAACTTGACAGGACAATTCTCTAAATGTAAAAAAAAAAAAAAATCTGATAAACAAGAATGACTTAGAAGTTCTTTATGGTTGCACTTGCTCATATTCAGATTTTATTTTTTGATTTGTGAATTATCACCAAGTCAATAATGGCCCCATCTTTGTTTACTCCTGTACATAATTTGTATAATCCAGACATCTTTTTTTGCTTATAAGGGTTTTATTTTCATGTCAGTGTGTTATTTTCCCTGTCTAAACTCTTCATTATTTGTCAGATTGGCATAATATTGTGCTGCTCTGGGTAAGATTTGAAATATTATTCTCTTCTGGTAAAAGATATCTGTTTCTAGACATGATAAAAATCAGGCATTACTGCTGGCTTACAGAATTCCTTACATAAAATGGTTTCTTTTACTGTTATGAGTGCCTGCACCAAAAATCTACAGAAACTCAGAGCCTAGTGTTTCTCCCCAGTGCTGGCTGTTTTGATGCTGTAGTCACATTAACTTACCTAGTTTTCCTACATCACTGAGTATGATATGATACTCCTGTTCTTCTGTATATTTGCATTTTCTCTGCCTCTCATTTAATTTTTAAGTATTTTCACATGAGGGTACTTCTCCACCTCCTTGCACAGAGTTCTGACACCTCTCCCTGCTATGTTTTTGTGTGTGTATGTGCCTACTGGAAATTGTTGGAATTATTTGTGCCTATTGGAATTTGTTTTAGTTATGTCAGAAATTTTCATTTTGTTTTGTTTTCTTCTGCATTTCTTTATTTTCTAACTTCTTAATTTATTCCTAAGATGTAGCTACTTATTGCATTTTTTTTTCTTTTGCTGGCTGAAGTGTTTTCGCTTGAGGATTTATTAATGAGGATTCTTTATTTGGGGGTTTTGTTTCTGTTTTTTTGATAATTTTTAAAGTCACATAGGCTGAAGTACGCATCATCTAAAAGATTATGCTTTACATTCTCAATGTCATAAATACTGGACAGAGATTGTTTATATAAAGTCTTATAACAAATTTGATCTTTGCATATAAGCAATTTATTTGCTAATTTTAATCATCTATAGCTGCATTTTGACGCTACTCCTTTAAAACATATCTACAGGAAAATAATTTTTAGTCTTTATGTCCATTAAATGGTATTTATTTAAAAATTTTTTCTATAAATTAATTCAAATATATCTGCCCTCTAATTCGTTCCCCTCAAATTAGTCTTATCAAATACTGATTCATGAGTCTACCATATCTTATTGTTTAAACTTATATGATTTCCTTTTGTTTTTATACAGAGAATATCTTCTAAGTAGATTTTAAGCTCTGATTCAATATTTTCTGCTTTAGCTCCTACAACACCCTAGTGGTTTGTTCTGTTGAACATACCGGAGTCACTGTTAGACCTATTCATTTCTTTGCTACTACCATATAAATAAAGGATTGTGGTCTACATTCTAGATTTTTTTTTAAGCATTGAAGATGATTTATAATAGCTTAATGAAATGTATCTTTATAATAGTGTTTTTCTTGGAATGGTAGTGTGTTACATGTCCAGTGCCCAAAAATGTTATCATTGTACCATTAAAATACTAGAAAATATGTGAACGTCCTTTAGGATCTCCTAATTTTTATTGATAAAGACAACAGCACATCCCTCCGTCCTCTTCCCACTCCAGAGTCAGGGACCCATTTTCTATTTTATCACCAACAAGAATGTCATTTTTTTGTTGAGCCAAATCCCAAATCTTTTGCTGTTTTTTATCTGGTGATTTGTTTGTTTGCTTGCTTTATTTTGTTTGTAATGGTGGCCCACCACCAATTTATTATGTTTGTTTTCGCTTTGGGGTTAGTTAAATATGTTAGGTAATGGACTGCTGACTGGTAAAACTAATGCCTATATTTTACCATATTGCTTAAGCCTATATATATATACACACACACACACACACACACTTTAAGTTTAAATATATACTTTAAGCCTATATATATATACACACACACACTTTAAGTATATATATACACTTTAAGTTCTAGGGTACATGTGCACAACATGCAGGTTTGTTACATATGTATTCGTGTGCCATATTGGTGTGCTGCACCCATTAACTCGTCATTTACATTAGGTATATCTCCTAATGCTATGCCTCTCCTCTCCCCCTCCCCACAATAGTCCCCAGTGTGTGATGTTCCCCTTCCTGTGTCCAAGTGATCTCATTGTTCAATTCCCACCAATGATGAGAACATGCTATGTTTGGTTTTCTGTTCTTGCGATAGTTTGCTGACAATGATGGTTTCCAGCTTCATCCACGTCCCTACAAAGGACACAAACTCATCCCTTTTTATGGCTGCATAGTATCCCATGGTGTACATGTGTGACATTTTATTAATCCAGTCTGTCACTGATGGATATTTGGGTTGAATCCAAGCCTTTGCTATTGTGAATAGTGCCGCAATAAACATACATGTGCATGTGTCTTTATAGCAGCATGATTTATAATCCTTTGGGTATGTCCCCAGTAATGGGATGGCTGGGTCAAATGGTATTTCTAATTCTAGATCCTTGAGGAGTCGCCACACTGTCTTCCACAATGGTTGAACTAGTTTAAGTCCCATCAACAGTGTAAAAGTGTTTCTATTTCTCCACATCCTCTCCAGCACCTGTTGTTTCCTGACTTTTTAATGATTGCCATTCTAACTGTGTGAGATGGTATCTCATTGTGGTTTTGATTTGCATTTCTCTGATGGCCAGTGATGATGAGCATTTTTTCATGTGTCTGTTGGCTGTATGAATGTCTTCTTTTGAGAAGTGTCTGTTCATATCCTTTGCCTGCTTTTTGATGGGGTTGTTTTTTTCTTGTCAATTTGTTTGAGTTTTTTGTAGGTTCTGGATATTAGCCCTTTGTCAGATGAGTAGATTGCAAAACTTTTCTCCCATTCTGTAGGTTGTCTGTTCACTCTGATGGTAGTTTCTTTTGCTGTGCAGAAGCTCTTTAGTTTAATTAGATCCTTTTTTTCAATTTTGGCTTTTGTTGCCATTGCTATTGGTGTTTTAGACATGAAGTCCTTGCCCATGCCTATGTCCTGAATGGTATTGCCTAGGTTTTCTTCTAGGGTTTTTATGGTTTTAGGTCTAACATTTAAGTCTCTAATCCATCTTGAATTAATTTTCATATAAGGAGTAAGGAAAGGATCCAGTTTCAGCTTTCTACTTATGGCTAGCCAATTTTCCCAGCACCATTTATTAAATAGGGAATCCTTTCCCCATTTCTTGTTTTTGTCAGGTTTGTCAAAGATCAGATGACTGTAGATGTGTGGTATTATTTCTGAGGGCTCTGTTCTGTTCCATTGGTCTATATCTCTATTTCGGTACCAGCACCATGCTGTTTTGGTTGCTGTAGCCTTGTAGTATAGTTTGAAGTCAGGTAGCATGATGCCTCCAGCTTTGTTCTTTTGCCTTAGGATTGTCTTGGCAATGCGGGGTCTTTTTTGGTTCCGTATGAAGTTTAAAGCAGTTTTTTCCAATTCTGTGAAGAAAGTCATTGGTAGCTTAATGGGTATGGTATTGAATCTGTAAGTTATCTTGGGCAGTATGGCCCTTTTCACAGTATTGATTTTTCCTATCCATGAGCATGGTATGTTCTTCCATTTGTTTGTGTCCTCTTTTATTTCACTGAACAGTGGTTTGTAGTTCTCCTTGAAGAGGTCCTTCACATCCCTTGTAGTTGGATTCCTAGGTATTTTATTCTGTTTGAAGCTATTGTGAATGGGAGTTCATTCATGATTTGGCTCTCTGTCTGTTATTGGTGCATAAGAATATTTGTGATTTTTGCACATTGATTTTGTATCCTGAGATTTTGCTGCAGTTGCTTATCAGCTTAAGGAGATTTTGGACTGAGATGATGGGTTTTCTAAATAGCAATCATGGCAGTACAAGGAGGGCTGAGGCTACCATTCCTTCTGGAAACCTTCAATCAATAGAAAAGAGGGGAATCTCCCCTAACTTTCTCATTTACAGGAGCCAACATGACCATGACGCAGGAACTGAAGCAAGGTTTGCGGACTCGACATGCTGGTAGAATGCCGGGCTGCGGCGTTCGGGACCAGCGTGTCGACTTGACTTCTCACGCGCTCCAGAAGTGGGCTTCATCCCTGGAGATGCAAGGCTGGTTCAACATATACAAATCAATAAACATAATCCAGCGTATAAACAGAACAAAGACAAAAACCACGTTATCTCAACTAGATGCAAGAAAAAGGCCTTTGAAAAAATTCAGCAGCCCTTCATGCTAAAACTCTCAATAAATTAGGTATTGATAGGATGTATCAAAATAATAAGAGCTGTGCTGACCCATGATGATATACTGAATGGGCAAAACTGGAAGCATTCCCTTTGAAAACTGGCACAGAACAGGGATGCCTCTATATATCCTATTCAACACAGTGTTGGAAGTTCTGGCTAGGGCAATCGGGCAAGAGAAAGAAAAAAAGAGTATTCAATTAGGAAAAGAAGAAGTCAAATTGTCCCTGTTTGCTTTAGACCTTTTTAAAAATCATGATACCCTGTTAAGTACTTATTGGTTTCTTTTGGCTGCATCCAAAAGGGGGCAGTACAACTTTGGTGTTTAATTTGTGAAAGTGTTTTTTTCTTGTTTGCTCCTACAAGTTCTAGTGATGGCTAATTCATCAAATCATAGAATTGGAAGAGACCTTCAAGGCTACCATGATGCAGAAGGAATTTAAATATGCCCTCCGGTTAAATTCCTTCTTCAATAGCCCTGTCTCTTACCCAGTAATTTCATCCATATTTTTAGGATAAACCTGAACAGTGAAATCAGCAGTAGTTGTCACTGTTGCATTTCTTCCCTTCCCTTCTTTTTTCTCCTCTATAGAACTTTCTAGCACTGAAAAATAATTTCTGGCATTCTAGAAATGTAGACAATTCCTGTTGGTGGTCATAATGAGAAAAAGAGGAATATGATATTTGAGAAAAGTAAACGAAGATGATGTCAGTGGTAGTGATTTTTTAAGGAAGTCATGAAAATGATAAAGTGGGAAAGTAAACCTGGGATTTCAAACTGCACTCCATTGGTACCAGTGAGGAGGTATATACTGTTAGAAATGTGTACTAGCTGGGCATGGTGGCACACATCTGGAGTCCAAGCTACTTGGGAGGCCTAGGTGGAAGGATCATTTGAGCCTAAGAGGCCAAGGCTGTGGTGAGCCACGATTGCACTATTACAGTCCAGCCTGGGTGCCAGAGCAAAACCCTGTCTCAAATTAAAAAATAAGAAATGTGTCAGAGAGACCACTGAGTAAGGACTCAGTGCAGCAAGATACAGAACCTGAGAAGATATAAAGAGAAGTTAGTATAAACATACTAGTCATAAATTTCTAAAGGTGCCAATATTTGGATGGAAGCAGACAGTAAGGTTGTGTGTATATATATATATATTCCAAAAGTAAAGGAGCTTCATAAGCATTTCTATAACACTTCCCAGAGGACGTTCTTGAAAGGTACTAGCAAGAATGGAAAAATAAATGGAAATTATCCCTAAAGTTAAAATATGTGAATTGTCATTGATCATATCTTTAGTTTGCTATCCTTTTAAAAATTTTGTTTTAGTGACTGTATGCCTATTGACATAGACTTTCATGTTCACATGATCTTAATCACCTAATTCTGTTTTTCTTCACAATATATTAGTTTTCTCAACCTTGAGTTCTTGATCCAGAGAGATTTTCAAGAAACCTTGTTTTTGAAGTCAGGGAGAAACTATATAGAATTAGAGTAATGAGTGAGCTTCCAGCTTATTCACTGAGTTCCAGCCTTATTAAATCATTAATGTCAACAAGCCCAATATATTGATAAGGTACATGTTCTTGGAACTATATTTGATAAAACATTGTACTTCTTTCTCTCAGAAAAAGCTCTCAAGATGTTTGCATACAAGTTACACAAAAATCACTCACTGGTCTTCCCCAAGTAATGGATATAACAAAGGTGGGCTCTCAGAACCAAACTGCTTATTTATTCCAGCTGAAGAGATCCCCTGTGTGGATCTGATAGACATTCTTAGGAAATGCTTGTGAGGAAAAAAGGAGTGTTTCTTTTTAAATCTCTAATGAAAATATTTCATTTAATGTTAATACTCTGAATAGCCTGGTTATTATGAACTTTCACAGATATATTTCATTTCTTTGTACTTTTTTTCAGTGAGCTCACATTCCACTGAAGCCATATTGTCTGGGCAAGTTGCAAGAGGGGTAAACACAAAGTTTAATTTGGTGAACAGGATTTAGAATTACCTTTGGTTCTTTGTTTCTGAAAGTGACCTGCTCATACCCAATAAGGGATTCTTCTTCTCTTTGCAACAAAAGGATAATAGTTGCATTAAAATCATTTTAAAGTAATTTAAGGCCCACTAAGAGAGTAATCTGGAATAAACCTACTAATAGTCTGAATTAGTACTAAGTAGTGGCTGAAATATGCTTAGGCTAAAATCATTCTCTGTGATAAATACAGTAAAAACAATTGATAAAACAAATCTTCTGTGGATTGCATGATTAGAGCTATGGTTATACTGAAGAAATTTGGAATATTTTAAAAAGCAAATATAAGCTAAAAAGATTTTTAATTCTTTGAATATTTGATTCCTGTTGAAATGAAAGATTCTTTGCAGTTTTACTTTATTTTATAACTTCTTGCTATGATCGGTTTCCATTCAACCATGTATGATATTTGTGAATTAGAATTTTTTTTAAAAGTCACCTATCAGATCAGAATGACTGGGATCTTGAAGGCTATGAGAAAGTTGCATAATACTAATACTATGAAAACAATCACAAAAGTTTATGATTTGATATAATCCAATAGCTCAGAGAAGTAGAAAGCATATTTTCTTTCTATATGAATTGCCATGTTTTAAAACTAGAATGAAATTTTATTGGAATGAAATGAAAGAGAAGACATTACAACTGATTCTACAGAAAGAGAATGGATCGTAAGAGACGACTATGAACAATTCTACACCAACCAATTAGATAATCTACAAGTGGATAAATGCCTAGACATACGCAGCCTATGAAGACTGAATATGAAGAAACAGAAAATCTAAACATACCAATGACAAGTAAGGAGATGGAATTAGTAATCAAAATCTCTCATCAAAGAAAAGCCCAGGACCTGATGGCTTATAGCTAAATTCTATCAAACGTTTAAAGTAGAACTAATACCAGTCCTTCTCAAACTCTTCTAAAAAATCAAAGAGGAGATAATACTTTCAGACTCTTTTTATGAGGCTAGCATTACTCTGATACCAAAGCCAGACAAGGACCTTACAAAAAAAGAAAATTACAGGCCAGTATCCTTATGTGTGTATTATGCAAATATCCTCAACAAAATACTAGCAAACCAAATTCAACAACGCATTAAAAATATCATCCACGGCCGGGCGCAGTGGCTCAAGCCTGTAATCCCAGCACTTTGGGCGGCCGAGACGGGCGGATCACGACGTCAGGAGATCGAGACCATCCTGGCTAACACGGTGAAACCCCGTCTCTACTAAAAAATACAAAAAAACTAGCCGGGCGAGGTGGCGGGCGCCTGTAGTCCCAGCTACTCGGGAGGCTGAGGCAGGAGAATGGCGTGAACCCGGGAGGTGGAGCTTGCAGTGAGCTGAGATCTGGCCACTGCACTCCAGCCTGGGCGACAGAGCAAGACTCCATCTCAAAAAAAAAAAAAATCATCCAGTATGATCCAGTGTTATTTAACCCTGGGATGCAAGAATAGTTCAAAATACACAAATCAATAAATGTGATACATCACCTTAATAGAGTGAAGGACATATCATCTCATATGGATGAAAAAAAAAAAATACTTGACAAAATTCAACATCCTTTCATGATAAAAAAAACTGTCACCAAATTAGGTATAGAAGGAATGTACCTCAACACAATAAAGACTATGTATGACATTCAGTTAACATCATACTGAATGGGAAAAGCTGAAAGCTTTCCCTCTAAGAACCAGAAAAGGACAAACATACCCACTGTTACCTGTCCTTCTCATTATAGTACTGGAAGTCCTGGCCAGCACAATTAGTCAAGAGAAAGAAATATAAAGCATCCAGATGGGTAAAGAAGAAGTGAAACTGTTGCTGTTTGCTGATAACATGATCTTATGTATAAAAAACCCTACAGATTCTACCAAAAAACTATTAGGATAAACAAGTACAGTAAAGTTGCAGGATACAAAAAATCAACATACAGAAATCAGTAGCATTTCTATTCACTAAGTGAACTCCCCAAGAATCAAGAAAATAATCCCATTTACAATAGCTACAAAATATTTAAGAATAAATTTGCCTGGGCACTGTGACTCACACCTATAATCTGAGCACTTTGGGAGGCTGAGGTGGGAGGATCGCTTGACACCAGGAGTTTATGACCAGCCTGGACAGCATAGCAAGACCCCATCTCTATAAAGAATTTTGAAAGTTAGCTAGGTGCAGTGGCATGTTCCTGTAAATCGCAGCTACTCAGGAGGCTGAGGTGTGAGTGATGTCTGTGATGGCCTGTCTGGAACTGCCCTTGCAAAGAATACAGCTGCAGTGGGGGAGGTGCAGCCAAAGCTGGGTGCTCTGAGGAGCCTACAGGAACCAGGAACAGCAGTGCCCCGCCCTCCTGGGTGCACCTGCAGCCACCCAGCAGTGGCTGCAGACCCTGGCATCCCTGCGCTCTCAGGGGCCTGGGAAGCCCACCCTGCCCCTGGAAGCTCCAAAACACCTGCTCCTGCTGCCTGGCCTCTCCTTGCTCCGGGTGCCTGCTCCCATTTCAGAACAAGGTTGAAGGCGAGCCGAGGCACTGTTGTGATCCAGTCAAGTGTGCACATGCTGGGGGTGTGCAGACATGCCAACTCCCCCTGCCACCTCAGCCCCCTCTGAAACTTTGGGAGGGAGGCCTGGGGTTGGGGAAGGCAGAGGGTGGCTGGGGCAGGCCTGTAAGCACCCCTCCACAGGAATAGCCTGGGTGCCCTGGTTGACAGGATTGATGGCAGCAGGAGGCAGACAGGCTCCTGGGTAGAAAGGGGCAGGTCCCTGGTGAAGCCCCACCTTCAGACTAGGGACAGCCTGAAGCATGGGGGCTAGGCTGTCAGTTCCAGATGGAGCCCGCCAGCCAGAGTGAGAACTCATGGTGCTTTTTCCAGACCCGCCATGGCTGCCCATGGACCAGTCACCATATACTTCCTCCCTTCTGAAGCCCATAAAAACTCTGAACTCAGTTAGACTCATACAGACCGTTGGGACTACCAGCTGCGAGAAGGATCTACCCATTTCTGGTTTCCTTGGCTCTTCAAATTACCAGCCTGCAGAAAGCAGCCACCCACCATGGGTCTCCTCTCCACTGAGAGCTGGATACTCATTCGGACGACCTGCCTGCAGAAAAGAGCTACCCACTTCAGATCTCCTGAGAGCCGCCTTGTTGCTCAGTGAAGCTCCTCACTGCCTTGCTCACCCTCCAGTTGTCGGCATACCTCATTCTTGCTGGATGTTGGGACAAGCACTTGGGACCCGCCGAATGGCACGACTGAAAGAGCAGTAACAAACAGGGCTAAAACACGCGCCCCACTCACCACAATGCGGGCGACGAGAAAGAGAGACGAGCTGTGGCCCTTCTGGGAGCCCAGACCAGGGCCAGTGCTGTGACACCCTCTTTGGGGCTCTGTGTATCCTAGCGTCTCCAAGCTTCCAGGCGCCACTGTGTTCCCAGGTGTCTGCGGTGGAAACTGCTTGCGGTATGCCTGGTTCAGCCATAGCGTGCTTGCACGGAGCAGGCACCTGTGCCACTGCCTGGGGCAGCCCACCCTGCTGCAGCCAGCATGCCTGGCTCTACGCAGCAGTCGGCCCCCACACTTGCTCATACACCCGTTGGCACTCCGTGCCAGGCTCACCCTTGGCAAGTGTGGGATCTGGGCCGGTATCATGAGCTGACCTCAATCTGCATGTGCAAGTGGGCAGAATGAGCCCAGTGGGCCTGAGCAAAATTCAGGAAAAGGTGCCACTAGCCACAGAGGTTTCTGGCTGGCAAAGTGACATCCCGAGGATCCCATGATAGGAGGTTTGCTTGTGCCCAGCAGTAAAGAGGCTACAGTGAGCTATGATCCTACTCCTGCACTCCAGCTTAGATGACAAAGCAAGACTCTGTCTCATAAATAAATAAATAAATCTAACTACACAGGTACACTGAAAACTAAAACATTGATGAAAGAAACTGAAGAAGACATAAATAAATGGAAAGATATCCTATGTTTATGCATTGAAGAAACTAATATTCTTAAAATGCTCCTATTACCCAAAATTATCTACAGATTCAATGCAAGCCATATCAAAATTCCAACATCATTTTTCATAGAAATAGATTAAGAAATCCTAAAATTTTGTATGGAGCCACAACAAAAACTTGCATAGCCAAAGCAATCATGAGCAAAAGAATCAAAGCTGGAGGCATCACACTGCCTGAATTCAAATTGTACTACAAACCTATAGTAATTAAAAATACTGTAGTACTGGAAAAAAAATTAAAATTAAAATGAACACATCCCCAATGGACTGGAATAGAGAGCTTAGAAATTAGTCTAAGCATGTATGGTCAATTGATTCATGACAAAGATGTCAACAATAAGCAATGGCAAAGGATAGTCTCTTGAATAAATGATGTTGGGGAAAGCTGGATATTCACATATAGAAGAACGAAATTGGACCCTTATCTCACTCCATATGCAAAAGTCAACTCAAAATGCATTGAAGACTTAAGTGTTAAGACCAGAAACTGTAAAACTACTAGAAGAAAACTTAGAGGGGAAACTGCAAAATTGGTGTGGGTATTGATTTTTTGGACTTAGACCCCAAAACTGCAGGCAACAAAAACAAAAATAGATAAAGGGATTATATCAAATGAAAAAGCTTCTGTATAGCAAAGGAAACAATGTGCAGAGACAGCCTACAGATTGGGAGAAAATATTTTCAAGTCATACATTGGATAAGGGGTTAATGTCCAAAATATATAATAAGCTCAAACACCTGAATAGCAAGAAAATTAAAAATAATAATAATAATTTTAAAAAACATTAAAAATGAGAAAAGGACCTGAATATACATTTCTCAAAAAAAGACATACAAAAGTCCAACTGATATATGAAAAACTTCTCAACATTGCTAATCATTCAGGAAATACAAATTAAATCTGCAATGATATATAATTTCACACCTCTCAGAATGACCATTACCAAAAAAAAAAAAATACAAAAGATAACAAATGTTGACAACGATGTAAAGAAAAGGAAACCTTTGTACACTGTTGGTGGAAATGTACACGTGTGGAAAACTATGTGACGCTTCCTCGAAAAACTAAAAATAGGATTATCTTATGATTCAGCAATCCCATTTGTGGATATTCACCCAAAACATTTTAAATTAGTTTGTTTTAAGAGATGTCTGCACTTCCATGTTCTCTGCAGAACTGTTCACAATAGCCAAGTTACAGAATCAAACTAAGATGATGAATGGATAAAGAAAAAGTAGAGTATGGTAAAATTCAAAATTGCTAAGAGAGTAAATTTCAAATATTCTCACCACAAAGAATATTAAATATTTGAGGGGTGCATGTTTACTGGCTTCATTTAGGTTTTTTGCATCGTAATCATAAATCATAACTTCACTTTGTATTTTATAAATATATATAGCTATTGTGAAAATACAATAAAACATTGAGATTGCAGTCATAGTTTAAGAAGGTATAATTTTTATAAGAGAATTGAAAATGTTTTAAAACCGCGAATTTATATCTCAGTATTGAACCATACTTAATGATCATAATGTGATTAGGCACATAGAATATTACATTTAGAAGCAAGACCAAGGTTTTAAGAAAACTCTTTGTATCATAGAGACCTTATTATTTAGATTGCACAGGAATAATAGAATGTATGTAGAGCTAAGTGGAGCTTAGTAATCGTCTTTTTTGTGAGGAAGAAGAAAAGTTGGAAGTGGAGCACCATGGCATTCTGTTTGCAGATGGAAAACCTGACAAAAGATATCTTCATATTAATTTCTGAGGCTTCCAGAGTTATTGGAGATTTTAGGTTACTGGATGGGGCCTTCAGGAAATATCATAGTTAATTTGTAGACTGCTGGAGTTTGAAATCCAGTTCTTCCAGTTATTAGCTATGGAACCTTGGATAAGTTACGTGATCTATGTTCCTCACTTTCTTTATCTGTAAAATATAGATGATAATAGCACTTCTTTATTTTCTACTTTTTAAGAACATAAGCACTTCTTAAGATTGTGAGAATTAACTATACTACTTATAAATTAGAACTCAGTAAATGTTAGCTATTATTTACTATATTTAAAAGCAAGAAATAAGTTTTAGTAATTTATATGACAAATGTTAGTGATACTTAACAATGCCTATTATCTGGAAACTTGTATTTTTAATAATTAGAGATTAATATGATTGAATTATTTTGTGATATAGACTATTTGTGATTTACAGAGCTATTGGTTCTTATTAAAATATGTTGGAAAAGATAAACTGCAATGATAAACTGTCGATTGATTTGAATTTGTAGAAAATCTGAAATCTTTAGCATTACATGCATGTAAAAAGAATACTTTATTAAGAGTACTTCAAACTAGGTAAGGAAGATAAGAGCTAAAGTATAATTTTCTTTTTGGTTTAGTAGTTTTTAAGGTCTCCATCCTTGTTATGTATAACAAAGACTCAGATAATTACCTCTGTTTATTAGAGTTTTTTTCAGAAAAAAAAATCTTAAATGGTATATGTCTATGAATGTATTTTTATTGCAAAGTATTTGGGGACCTGTTTATAAGAATTTTCTTTCTTTCTTTTATTTTTTTTTTTTTGAGACAGAGTCTTGCTGTGTTGCCCAGGCTAGATTGTAGTGGCATGATCTCGGCTCACTGCATCCTCTGCCTCCTGGATTCAAGAGATCGATTCTCCCATCTCAGCCTCCTGAGTAGCTGGGATTGTAGGCGCACACACCACACTCAGCTAATTTTTGTATTGTTAGTAGAGACAGGGTTTCACCATGTTGACCAGGCTGTTCTCAAACTCCTGACCTCAGGTGATCCACCTGCCTCGGCCTCCCAAAGTGCTGGGATTACAGGCGTGAGCCACTATGCCCAGCAACAATTTTCAAAACTAAAACATTAACAGCCTATTTCATGTTATTTTTAGTAGCTCTGTGTGTGTGTGTGTGTGTGTGTGTGTGTGTGTGTGTGTGTGTGAGAGAGAGAGAGAGAGAGAGACCATTCAAGACTTTCTTCATAAAATTTTTGACTTTGTATTTAAACAGAAAATGAAGCTAGAAGTGCTTCTCCCCAGCCCGCCACCCCCACTAACTTAAGGAAGAAAAAAAAAATTAATTCTGAGCCATGAAGGGAATGTTTCTAGTTATATGTGAGGTTTTCAGTAAAATTTTCATTACGGAATATAACATTTCTCTCTTTTTTTGCCACAGTATTTTATTGATTGTCTACCTACACAGTTTACCTAAGAGGATAGCAAAGCTTACAAAAGATATAATCCATAAACATTATTTTAATATGCCTACATTGATTTATTGCTGAAGTCCTATTTACTATATGTTCAAAGTTCCTAAGCCAGTGGATCTCGGGATTATCTTTAATGATTAGAAATATAATCTTAGAAAACTCAAGAAGTATTGACATAAATGCTAATAATGAGAGTCTAGTAATAGCATTCATATGTGTGCTTTACATCACAATTCTACATGAACTGTAGATCTACGTTATAATCAAGATGCCTATAAAAAATAGAGAATCTGCCTCAGCCTACTTCTGAACCAGAACTGTGGGCAAGCACCTGGGGTTCTATATTTTAAAGTACTACTTTGGTCCTTAAGTGCATTACAGTTAGAGATTCACTCCAGCTACCAATTACATCATGCTTGCATCCTTGCATCTAAGATGTTACATGGTCATTGAGTATGTTTGTGTGTATCATGGAAGCTTTCAAATCATTTTGACATTTAGTATTTGTATTAGAAGTAACTCAGTATTTTTCATAGACATCTGTCAATAGTATTTTTGGAAGTTAATGTCTTATTAATATGTAGAAACTAAGCTAAATAGTTGCAGTGAAATTGTTTCTCAACTGGAGAAAAAGATATCCTTCCTTCATGCTTTTTAAAAATACCTGAGCCCTGGCCCTACCTCATACTAATTAAATGATAACATGTAAAGAATATGCTGAGTGTGAATATATTTTATTTTATTTTATTTTATTATTATTTTTTTTTTGGTGTCCAGAATAACTTGTTGGTTTTATTTTTCATTTTCAACATGAATATCAACTGCCACTGTGTAATTGAATCACAAACATATTTGAATTCAGGAATTTTATACTGAAATATTTCTCTGTGAGCAAATCCCATCTCACCAAACAGAAAGCTTTTGTTACTGTTTGTGTGTTCTAAAAGCGAGAAAGCCTTATGTTATATAATTCTCTGTTGGGTATTTTATGTATCTGTATACTTTTTTGTTCCACTCCCCTCTCATTTTTGTATTCCTCAAAATATCTAGGACAGCATTTTTGCATGCTTGTATACGTTTAAGAATATAGCATAGTGGTTAAAAACTTGGCTTCTGCAACCAGACTGCTTAGGTTCAAATCTTGGCTCCATAATCTTTAGTGCTATGACCTTTGCGATTCACTCAAACCTCCTGTGCCTTGGATTTCTCATCTGCAAACTGGAAGGTGGATTAACTGTTGTGGATTAAATGAGTCAGCACATGTAGAGCACTTCAAGTAGTAGCTGTTACATATCAGACTCTCAGTAAACATTAGCTAGTATTATTTTTAACAAGTACTGCCAGGCGCGGTGGCTCACGCCTGTAATCCCAGCACTTTGGGAGGCCGAGGCGGGTGGATCACAAGGTCAGGAGATCGAGACCATGGTGAAACCCCGTCTCTACTAAAAATAGAAAAAATTAGCCGGGCGCAGCGGCAGGCGCCTGTAGTCCCAGCTACTCGGGAGGCTGAGGCAGGAGAATGGCGTGAACCCGGGAGGCGGAGCTTGCAGTGAGCCGAGATTGCGCCACTGCACTCCAGCCTAGGCAACAGAGCAAGACTCCATCTCAAAAAAAAAAAAAAAAAAGTACTTATTAAGCACCTGTTACACTGAAACTGTGCTATGGATGCTGGGGATGCCACCATGAACAAGATAGTCATCTTTACTTTTATCATAGAATTTAAAGTTTCGTGAAATATTCAGGCAAACACACGGGTCATTGTAATACAGCATGATAACTGCTATCATAGGGTAGTGTGCGGTGCCACAATTGCCTAATGGAGGACACCTTACCAGAATAAGGGTATCAGGAAAGTTTTTCTGGTCTAAGCAGTGTCTAAGCTGAGATCTGAAGGATGGTGATACAGCTTGTACCCTCCAAATCTCATGTTGAACTTTGATCCCCAGTGTTGAAAGGGGGGTCCAGTGGGAGGTGTTTGGGTTATGGAGGTGGATCCCTCATGAATGGCTTTGTCATTCTTGTGGGACTGAGTGAGTTCACACTCTTATTCCCGTGAGATCTTGGTGTTAAAAAGAGTCTGCCACCTTCCTCCCACCATTTCTTTATTTTTTTTTTTAAATTCCTTCCTTCTTTTTTTTTTTAAAGGATTTTTATTATTTTTTATTTTTTTAATTATACTTTAAGTTCTAGAGTACAGGTGCACAGCATGCAGGTTTGTTACATATGTATACATGTGCCATGTTGGTGTACTGCACCCATTAACTCGTCATTTACATTAGATATATCTCCTAATGCTATCCCTCCCGCTGCCCCCACCCCACAAAAGGCCCCGGTGTGTGATGTTCCCCACCCTGTGTCCAAGTGTTCTCATTGTTCAGTTCCCACTTATGAGTGAGAACATGCAGTGTTTGGTTTTTTGTCCTTGCGATACTTTGCTGAGAATGATGGTTTCCAGCTTCATCCATGTCCCTACAAAGGACATGACCTCATCCTTTTTATGGCTGCATAGTATTCCATTATATATACCACATTTTCTTAAATCCAGTCTATGATTGATAGACATTTGGGTTGGTTCCAAGTCTTTGCTGTTGTGAATAGTGCTGCAATAAACGTACGTGTGCATGTGTCTTTATAGCAGCATGATTTGTTTTTTTTGTTTTTGTTTTTGTTTTTTTGAGACGGAGTCTCTCTCTGTCGCCCAGGCTGGAGTGCAGTGGCGCAATCTCGGCTCACTGCAAGCTCCACCTCCTGGGTTCACAGACATTCTCCTGCCTCAGCCTCCTGAGTAGCTGGGACTACAGGCGCCCGCCACCACGCCCGGCTAATTTTTGTATTTTTAGTAGAGACGGGGTTTCACCGTGTTAGCCAGGATGGTCTCAATCTCCTGACCTCGTGATCCGCCCGCCTCTGCCTCCCAAAGTGCTGGGATTACAGGCGTGAGCCACCACGCCCGGCAAGCAGCATGATTTATAATCCTTTGGGTATATACCCAGTAATGGGATGGCTGGGTCAAATGGTATTTCTAGTTCTAGATCCTTGAGGAATCGCCATACTGTCTTCCACAATGGTTGAACTAGTTTACAGTCCCACCAACAGTGTAAAAGCATTTCTATTTCACCACATCCTCTCCAGCACCTGTTGTTTCCTGACTTTTTAATGATTGCCATTCTAACTGGTGTGAGATGGTATCTCATTGTGGTTTTGATTTGCATTTCTCTGGTGGCCAGTGATGATGAGCATTTTTTCATGTGTCTGCTGATATTTTAAAAGCGTTTCAAGTGTTTGAATTTACAGCTGCAACTGAAAAACCGACATCTGCTCTAATGACCAAAAGGAGCAATGATATTGCTAATCCAAAAATAATTTATGTTTGACTTGAGAATCTCCAGTACTCAAAACCACTTACTTGGGAGGATAAGATAGGAGGATCTGTTGAGCTCAGGAGCCTAAGACCAGCCTGAGCAACATAGGGAGACCTTGTCTCAAAACAAAACAAAAACAAAAACTACATACTAAAAGTATGGCACTGTAGCATCCAAATCCTGTTTCCCTAACTGCATTGTCAAGGAATTCACAATCAAGTTCTTTAGGCAAAAAACACTCTCTGGATAATCGCGTTTGTCTGTTAGAGGGAATTTTATTTAAAGGGCTTTTTTTTAATGCTAAGTTTAGCAGGTTGGTGTAAAGTACGATTGGGGAGGTTTAAGTAATAAGAGAAATAGAATTTTGAATTTTTCATGAGGACAGAATACTGAACTAATTGATTTCTATGATTTTGGCTTTTATAAGCAACTCAAGTGCAATTAAGAATATTTTTGTAATAATTTTGTGCAGGGAAACTGTTTTCTAGAATGGGGCTCTGTTCATGTAGGACATCAGAATTTATGTATTTTAAATTATATAAAAATTTTGCATAGAAACTAGGTAGCCAGATCAAATTAGTATTATAGAAAGTACTCAACCCTGTGACATGGATCATAACATGTGTTCCACAAAATATTCTGATTCTTCTAAAGGGTAAATCCTAATATTATTGCTGCTTGTATACATAAAATATGTCCTATAATACCCACATCCCTTTGCCCAGGCTTATTATAGAAAGTCATGGAGAATAATTTCAGTTTTTTTATATTTAAAATAAGTGAAGCAATATCTATAATCTCAAACTCATTATATTTTCTTATGCTTCTCTTTTAGATGTACATTGAAGATGTCAGTTTCTACATGTGGGAAGTAGACATTGAAGGCTTTATGGTTTACAGACAAGATCTTTAGGAGTTAAGCACTAAAGGTAAATAGTAACTATAGCCCCATGTATAATTTCATGTAAATGGTTAGGGTTGTCACATTATAATTTGACTTGTTAAACTTGTTTACTTTTTATCACTGCCCCTAAGTTACCTCACAACTGCATTCATTCATAGTCATACACAAATTTTTATTCTGTAATATCATCTTGACAGAAAGTATCAGATTTCATTTGTAATAAGCTGTTGATTAAAACATGATAAATTGTAATGCACAAGTGCAAACCAGCCAAGAATAAAGAATTAAAAAAGTCACTTCTGGCCAGGTATGGTGGCTCACGCCTGTGATCCCAGCACTTTGGGAGGCCGAGGCAGTTGGATCATGAGGTCAGGAGATCAAGACCATCCTGGCTAACACGGTGAAACCCCGTCTCTACTAAAAATACAAAAAATTAGCCGGGCATGGCAGCGTGCACCTGTAGTCCTAGCTACGTGGGAAGCTGAGGCAAGAGAATGGCATGAAACTGGGAAGCGGAGCTTGTGGTGAACTGAGATCGCGCCACTGCACTGTAGCCTGGGCGACAGAGCAAGACTGCATCTCAAAAAATAAAAACTAAAAAAGTAACTGCTATCAGACCTGTGAATGCAACTCAGTGAATTTAATGTGAAAAAATAATTAAACAGAAAAACTATCATCCATTGCACTGTTTTCTTTTCATGTATTTATTAGTCAGCCCCTTTAACAAGTTAAGAGCTTGTTCTTTATCCACTCCAAAACACTCCGTCATAGTTTCATATACTCATAGCATTTTAACCCCTGAATACCAAACCCCTTTTCATTTTGTCATGGCTCCTCAAAAATTTCTCTTTACCTGGCATATTCTTTCACGTAGCACATTCTGTTCATGCCTCCCATGACTGCTTACATACTTACATGACTAAGTAAATTTCTGACCACATTTTGTTAAAATCTCAAGTGAGATACAAGTAGAATAAACCTCCAAAAACAGTATTTTCATGTTGCTTGCCAAATGGGGACAATGGAAGCCTGGAGAGTATGTGACCTGTAAACAGGATGCTCCTATTCAGTTCTAGGATCCTTGCTAAATGGAAATGAGATGCTGTAAAAATCAATTCTCAGTAGTTTTTTTAAGAAACAGAAATAGATTTGAAAAATCCTTATTTTTAAATATCAGCATAAAATATTTTCTTTGAAAAAAAGTCTACTTTTGCTACTACATAAGCCAAGTAAAACAGTTTACAGCCCCTAGTGCAGGAGTGTTTTTTCTTTTTCCTATTTTTCTTTATTATTTTAGAGTGCAAGTATTTAGAGTCTATTTTTTCTCCTTACTTTGTGGTTAACTGTTTAATGATTTTTGCCAGTTTTCTATGATGAATATTATTGTCAGAAATGACTTCTCTTGAAAACATAAGTGATATTACTTATTTCTAATTCATTTACGTAGTTATATATGGTGACTTAGTTACTTGAAAGAGCTATTCAATTGTTTTCTGAATTATGATGATTAGATAACTATTTTTATGGTTCCTTTTTCTCCACAGTCTAAATCAGATGCTTCTAGTAAAAAAAAATTATATATATATAATTTTATATATAATACATAAATTTTATTATATATAAATACATCATTATATAGATATATAAATTTATTATATATAATAAATTATGTTATAATTGTATATAATATAAATAAAAGATATATATATCTTTATTTTAAGAGATGTAGTCTCTTTAAGTTGCTCAGACTAGATTTGAGCTCCCGGGCTCAAGCAATCCTCCCACCTCAGCCTCTGAAGCAGCTAGGACTACAGGTGTGCATTAACCATCCCAGGAACTTTCTGTTTTTTGATGTTGTTGTGTGTTTGTTTGTTTGTTTTGAGACAGGGTCTTATTCTGTTGCCCAGACCTCCTGGGCTCAAGCCATCTTCCTACCTCAGCCTCCCAAAGTGATGGGATTACATGCATGTGCCACCTTGCCTGGCATCTTTTTTTTTTTTTTAAAGACTTTTTACACAAAGAGAAAGCAGAGTTAATCACAGTCCTAGGTTCATGGGGCACAGTCATTACTGGTTCATGCAAAGCACTTCTTGTTTTATTTATTTATACATTTTCCAGTCTCATTCTCCTGCCCTTGACCCATAGGAAATCATTCTAATATTATGATATTCTAAAATAATATCTATTGTACTGTTCTATTTTGTTTATATTTTCATAATGAGTATTGTTTTGTATGCATAAATTTTAAAATTTTTTATGAGAAATTTCAATAAATAAAAAGGAAAGGGAGAATATTATGAACCGCCATGTGTCTATATGTCAGCTTCAACAGTTATCATCTTATGGTACAATTTGTTTTACCTCTGACCTCTCCTTACCCTGACCTATATACATGAAATTTAAATAAGCATAAGTGATATCATGCTGTGTATCTTATTGTGATTCTTACTATTTTATTTCATGTAACCTTAAGTTTTAAACTTTATTTATGTTGCCATGTTTTTACTGCTTCTTACTGCTACAAGGTAATCCATAGTATACGGCGGCCATATTTTCACTACCCATTTTCCTCAGTGTTTGCCATCCAAATTGCTTTCAATTTCCTTTTACCACAAACATCATAATGAACATCCTCATGTTCATCATGTCCTATCATGGAACTTTGCAAGGATTTCTTTAGAATATATACACAGGAGCAGAATTGCTGGGTGACAGAATATATGTTTATGATTAATTTAACCAATCTCTATCAGATGCTCCCCCACATAAATACTTTGGTCTTACAGCCTCCAGCAATAACCTTCTCATCATCCATGCCAACCCTTAATATTATCCAGCTTATTCATGTTTTCAGCCTAATGTGTGTAATTTTATAGATCATTGTTTTAATTTGGGTTTTTTAAAATCACTATTGAGTTTGAGTATCTCATCATATACTTGTTGGCCTTTTGATTTCCCTCTTCTGAACTTGCTTCTACATATTCTCTATACATTTTTTCATTTGGGTCCAGTTGTTTTATAGGAATTTGTTGTATATGCTCGATATTAATTTCTATCAGTTTAGATATTATAAAATATCTGCTTCCATTCTTTCAACTTTTAAATGTTATGCATGATGTTCTTTAAATAGACATTCAGATTTTAAATATTCCATTAAAAATATTTTCTTGATGTTTATTGCTGGAGTACATGAGTGCTACTGATTTTTTTAAAAGTTTGTCTTTGTTCTAACTATATTGCTAAACCCTCTTATTCTTAACAGATTGTTCTTTTTTTTTGGAAATAGATGATTATAATCATTTGAAATTAATGATGATATTATTTCCATTCTTCCTCTCTTTATATTTAAACTTCTTTCTTCTTTCCTATATCTTTGGAAGTTCCTCTGGAACTATGTTAAAGAGTAGTAGTGACATTGGCCATCTCATGTCTGATCATAAAGGAGGTGAACCTAAAGTTTCTCAATACTTACAAAATGTTTTTAATATATAACATTTACCAAATTAAGAAAGGTTCTTCTATTTTTAGTTTGCTAAGCAGTCTTATAAAAAGCTATTACACCTTATCAGTGCTTTTTATGATGTGTATGTTAAAATAATCATTTGGTATTCATCCTGTGGTATATTAATGTTATGTATTATGTGTATAGAATTTCTAATATTAAACCATCCATGCATTCATAGTTTGCATCATGAAGTATTACCTGATCGTGATGTATTATTCTTTAATACACTGTTGTGTTTGGTTAGCAAATATCTTATTGAAGATTTTGGAATCTATATTATTAAGTGAAATGCAGTGTAATTTTCTTATTTTCCTTGTTTGGTTTTATAATTAAGATTACACTAGCCTTCTAAAATGAGATGTGCATGTTTGCTCCTTTTAAGAAAGGAATTTACTGTTTCTTTAATATGTACTAAACTCATATATAAAACTATCTGGTTCTGGGGATTTTTGTGAGGACATATCTTTGACAATTATATACATCTTTAATGCTTTTTGGTCAATTCAGGTTTCCTTCTCAGCTTCTTCCACTCGCCTTCCAGTGGCTTTTGATGGTAGCTGGTATTCTTCTCACCCTCAGGTAGACCCCAGACTGAGTTTCCTTTGAGTCAGGAAATACTGAGCTAATCTCAGTGCCCACATTCAACTGAGCCATGTAATGGTCACCCCACTTTTGTACTGACTGGGAATTGATTGTCCTAACCCTGATCACTGGTCTCTGATCTGCCTGATCTTCAGTTAAACTCCCTCTGCCACATACCTAAATTAATCCTGCACTACAACAGTATCCTGCTTTTGCATAACTAGAAATTTCGGTTAATAATGCCCTGAATTGAGTTCCTTATAGCTCTTAAAACTTCTGGTTACATGTGTCAAGATGAATATTTTGATAAAAGAATAAGTAAAGCATCATGTTCAGGAAGGTAAGTGTTGCAGAAGAAATGAGCAACTATATGGTCTGATGTCCTCTACATTTGATATATAGTGTGTATCTAATTGTAGTTAACTCCAGGAGATTTTCCCCTTATCTTAGAGTTTGAACCATATAGTGACCATGTATTATCAGAAGAAAAATGAAGGGTATTTCCCCTTACAAAAGGAAAAAGGAGTAAAGATCATACGCAGGAAGTTCATGTACACACTAACAAAAATAAATGAAATAGTCAGTAAACATATTATAATTGTTTATACATTACCGTGTGTTTCACCATTTTCGATGTTTAAGTTTTTCCCACACTTTGAATGTTTTCTGAATTTATTTTGAATCTTTTCTTACTAAAAAAAAAAAAATTGGATGTGTATATATATATATATATCTCCTACAAAGAATCTTGTACATTCTGACATCCCTTTGTCTCTTCATCTTCTCCTACCCCATCATTTGCTACTATCTACTTTAAATCCTAAACCATTATGCTCCTATGTTCTCCTTTTCTTAGCTGTTGTCTATTTTAAAAAAACAACAAATTTTGCCAGGATATTTTGTCAGCATTACTTCACACATCTTTTAATTATCTTTCATATTTGTTTCTATTTAAGCATTTTATCAGAAACTGTCTTCTGAGGCCTTGTATGCTTGGAAATATATGTCATCATAGCTTCGTATTTGAATGACTGCATTGCCATATGTAAAAATCTAGGTTTTAAGATTTTTCCTTCAATACTTTGAAAATCCATGATCTTCCCTAGTCACCATTGTAAAAAAAAAAAAAAAGTTAAAATTAATTTAAAAAATAAAATCCATGATTTTTTTTTGTCCTGTTCAAGTCCATTATTCCTTCAAATACATCCTTGTTTTTATTTTTTTTTTATTTTTTTTTATTTTTTTTAAGACAGAGTCTGACGTTGTCACCTGGGCTGGAGTGCAGTGGCACAATCTCGACTCAACCTCCTCCTCGTGGACTCAAGTGATTCTCCCACCTCAGCCTCCTGAATAGCTGGGACTGCAGACACACGCCACTATGCCCAGCTAATTTTTGTATTTTTTGGTAGAGATGGGGTTTTGCCATGTTAGCCAGGCTGGTCTTGAACTTCTGGCCTCAAGTGGTCCTCCTGCCTTGGCTTCCCATAGTGCTGGGATTATAGGTGTGAGCCACCACACCCAGCCTGTTTTTCTTTCTGAGTCTCCTGTTATTCAGATGTTAGCACTGTCAATCCCTTAGCCTTTCTTTTATATTTTCTATATCATTGTTCTTAGGTTTGAAGATTGCCTCAAACTGATCTCCAGATTCATTAATTTACTCCTCATTTAAATTCTATTATTTATCCAGTCTATATACTTCAAGTATTATATTTTTGTACCTAATATTTCTGCTTGCTTCTTTGTTCTCTTGTTCTTATTATATGCTGCTAATATCTTCCCTTATCTCTTTTAGTATGTTTACTAGGATCATTTTAAGTTCTTGGGCTATCATATCTAATATTTCTGCTTCTCTTAGAATCTATATGCCAATATTTTATTTTTCTTTGAAAACAGTTGTGCTTCTTCAATGTCTTGATATGTTGACCTGTAAGATAATTTTTCTTTGGGGATATTGGCTACTATGACATCACATGTGGGAAGAGACTAGCACTCAGTCTGTGTCATTTTCAGTGAGCTCAGAGGATGGAAGGTAGGTAGAAAAGCCCCAGGCTACTTGAGAAATCACAATTAATTTATCAAGTCTACAAAATGACACCTCAGATATCTGCTTCACTATCTCTCCCCTCCTTCCTGATCCCACCAGGGAGAACAGCAGCCAAAGCTATTGGTTGTAATTTACCAGCTTTATGGTTTAGTGGGAAAGGGCAGAGAAATTACTGCCTACGGTTAGTTAGTCTCCACTTGTTTTCCTCAGCTTTTTATAAGTACAGTTTACTTCTGAGGGCATTTGGTCTGTAGTCTGAGTCCCTGTAGATATGGGAACAGTAAGTTTTTTACTCAAGTCATGGAAAAATCAAAAGCAGAACTCCAATAGTTCATTTCCTGTTTTATCCTCCCACATCTTTGAAGGACTGCCTCCTGCCCCAGATCCAAGGCCCAAGCCACCAGCTAGCACACTTACCAGTTCCAAATTATCCTTTTTCACCCCTTTTATTCCCTGGGAGTTTTCGGGGTTTTTTATTTCTTGTTTTTTTTTCTTTATATTTCCTATAGGAGTTGGTCTTTGGAGAGGGAACTAGACATTGTACTATTCCAACATCTTGGTATTATTTTTCTGAAAGAAACTCAAACAAAAGCTATATATATGTGTGCACCCTTTGACCCAGAGACTACATTTCTAGAAATTTCTCCAAAATATATTATCAAGAACTATTTAATCATGATATTCAAAAACAATTTAAATATCCAAAAGTGTGGGGTGAAATAGATATACATTCATGGAATAAACTATTCTGAGTAATATACTACTCATTTCTGTTTTATAAAAAATTGATGTTCAGGTGTGGTGGCTCATGCCTATAATCCCAACACTTTGGGAGACTAAGGTGAGAAGATCACTTGAGCTAAGGAGCTCAAGACCAGCCTGCGCAACATAAGTAGAGAGGCCTCCTCTCTACTAAAAAATATAAAAAGTAAAAATTAAATATATATATATATATATATATATATATATATGTATATATATATAAGAAAGTAAAATATCAGCCAGGCATGGTAGTACATGCCTATAGTTCCAGCTATTCAAGAGGATTGCTTGAGCCTAGGAGACCTTGATCTGTTTCTAATGACTGTCTTTTCTCTTGTTTTAGGTCACATTTTGCTACCTTTTAAAATGTCTTGTAATTCTTGAATTGATGGGTTTGCATAGGGTAGTTTTTAAGTGTGGATATTTAGCATGATTTGCATATGTCTATTAAAGTACTTCTCAAACTGTAATTATTTCTTTACCTCTATAACACATAGAATGTTAGGGCTGAGAAAAGGATGACTGGAGCTGGCAGTTGAATTGCTGGTTTAGTTTCAATATAGTACTAGAATGAAAGTCAAAAAAATAATAAAGAATGAGTAATATGGTTTGGCTGTGTCACCACTCACATCTCATCTTGGATTCCTACGTGTTGTTTGAGGGACCCAATGAGAGGTAATTGAATCATGGAGGTGGATCTTTCATGTGCTGTTATCTCTCATGGTAGTGAGTAAGTCTCACGAGATCTTATGGTTTTAAAAACGAGAGTTTCCTAGCACAAGCTCTTCCTTTGCCCTCCAGCATGACTGTGAGGCCTCCCCAGCCATGTAGCACTGTAAGTCCATTAAACCACTTTTTCATCCCAGTCTTGGGTATGTCTTTATCAGCAGTGTGAAAACAGACTAATACAATGAGTAAAAGGAAACAAAGAAGAAGCAGTCACAATCCTTTCATGTAATTTGTCAACAAGAGGGTAGATGCAGCATCGTGGAGGAAACACTTTACAGTGCCTTGAACATTACCAAAATCAAATTGCCCTTAAAAGAGTAAAGAGAAATTAAAACAGTCATGCAGAAAAGAGCCTCAAATTAAGATAGAGACTTATGATTATTTAACAGCAGGACATTTTGCCATTGTGATTTGGAGAAAGTTTTTCCTTATAGTTTTTAACCAAGTTGAGATAGACACAAAGAGCCAGATGGGAAGACAACTAAATCTAAACATTTTACAAAACGCTGATAGTGATCAGCATCTAGCCAAGAATGATAAGACATGAAAAAGTAGGAAAATGTAACCCCAAACAAAGAGAATAGACAATCAGTAGAAACAGAGCAAGAAATGACAGCAATAATGTAAACAGCAAAGACTTAAAAACATCTAATTGTACATATATACAAGGATATAAAGTAAAACATTAAAATAATGAAGAGAGTCTTAGAAAATATATTTTTTAGCTCTAGGAATTCCTGCATCTGAATGAAATATCCACTGGATGGGTTTCTCAATGCAATAAACATCGCCAATAAAAAAGATCAATAGACTTGAAGAATATGAAAATCTGAACCACTGCTGGGTACAGTGGCACATGCCTATAGTCCTACCTACTCAGGAGGCTGAAGTGGAAGAATACCTTGAGTACAGGAATTTCAGGCTGTAGTGTGCTAAGATCACACGTGTGGATAGCCACTGCACTCCAGCCTGGACATCCTAGCCAGTCCCCAAGTCTAAAAAAAAGTAAGTGAAGTAAAATAAAAACTGAATCAGAGAGTAAGAAAACTGAACCCTCCCCCTCCTCTGTACCAAATAAAAACCCCCAGCACCTAAGTGTCCTGGTACCATGCGGTATAACAAATATGGAATTGGAGTTGCAGAAGGGGTGAGGGCAGAAAAAATATTTGAAAAAATAATGGCCAAAATTGTTCCACATTGGATAAAAAATAGAAACATAAAAATCCAAGTTCATTTAACTTCAAATAGAGAAGAAAACCACACCAACACATATCATTTCTCAAACCAATGATAAAGAGAAAAGTCATAAAAGTAAATGAAAAAAAAAGGGCACATCACAAACAAAACGCAAGATAAAAATGAACTGACTTCACATCGGAAACAATGCAAACCAGAAGGTAATGGAATGAGATCGGTATCAAAAGATGAAGACTTATAAACCTTAAATTCTGTATCCAGGAAGAAACATCTAAAATGATGACATTTTGAGGAAAAAAAAAATCTCTTCTTGTTACAAGAAATGTTAAATAAAGTCTTAAGGCAGAAGAAAAATTATACTAGATGGAAACTCGATCTCTGCAGAGGAATGAAGAGCCCTAGAAATTGTAAATATATGGGTATACATAAATTTAAACATAAATATATAAACATAAATTGTTTATATATTTAAAAACATAACTGCTTAAGTAAAAAACACTGAAAAATAGGAACGAATATTTTGTTATCACATATGTAGAAGTAAAATATATGACAACATTGCGAAGATTGGGAGGGAGAAATGGTAGTACAGGCGGAATATTCCTAATCCCAGAATTCAAATTGCTCCAAAATTCAAAACTTTCTGAGTGCCAACCCGATGCTCAAAGGAAATGATCATTGGAACATTTCAGATTTTGGATTTTTAGATTAGGGAGTCTCAATCTGTTTAACATAAATATTCCAAAATTTGAAAACATTCAAAATTTGAATGAATTCTGGTCCCAGACATTTCAGATATTGTGTCTTAAGGTCATTATATTATTAGGTAATTATAGGCAATTATTTAAAATTAGGCTGTGATAAGTTAAAGATGCATATTTAAACCCTAGAGCAATCACCAAAGATATAAAACAAAGAAATATAGCTGATAAATCAATAGAGGAGATGAAGTAGAATACTAGAGAATTGGCCAGGCATGATGGCCAATGCCTGTAAGTAAACACTTTGGGAGGCCAAGGGAGGAGGATCACTTGAATCCAGGAGTTTGAGACCAGCCTGGGCAACATAATGAGACCCTGTATCTACAAAAAAATTAAAAATTAGCCAGGCATAGTGGTGTAAACCTGTAGTCCCATAGGCTGAGGCTGAGGCCGAAATGGGAGGATAACTTGAGCCCAGGAGGTTGAGGCTGTGGTGAGCCATGATTGCATGACTGTGCTGTAGCCTGAGCAATAGTGTGATACCCTGTCTCAAAAAAAAAAAAAAAAAAAATCGATCATTTCAAAAGAAGACAACATTAAAAATGAAAGAACAGGTGGAATAAGTAGAAAACAAATAGCAAGGTTCTAAACTTAGAACCAACTATATCATCATTGTATTAAGTATAAATTGTCAAAACACTCAGATTAAAGGCTTTTTTTTCCATCAGACTGATAAAAACCCAATAAACAACTCCAGGGGTTGGCAAACTTTTTATTAAAAGGACACATTGTAAATATTTTAGGATTAAGGTTCATACTGTTTCTGTCACAACTACTCAACTCTCTTATCAGAGGTCAAAATGTAAACAAGTAGGTATGTCTATGTTCCAGTAAAGCTTTATTTACTGGAACATAGACATAGACAAAATAAGCAATTGGCTTTTTGTAGGGGGATAGATATAGGGAGTAGACTCCTGCTATACTAAATAGAAGGAGTGGCTTTTAAATATAAAAACACAGGTAGGTTAAAAGTTGAAGGATGTGTTAAATATACCATGCAAACACTAATAATCAGAAAGTCAAGATGGCTAAAATAATATTAGACAAAATGGGTCTGGACAAGTGTTTCAACAGATATAAAGAGGAAATTTTATAATAAGTATTCTGCTTATTTATTGATTTAACAGCTATATTTCTTTGTTTTATGTCTTTGGTGATTGCTCTAGGGTTTTAATATGCATCATTAACTTATCACAGCCTAATTTTAAATAATATTTTAAATATATATTATATATATTATGATATCATAATATATAAAGGACAATAAATAAGTCTAGGTTTTCTCCTATAGATGAGTTACAGTGATTTTACATGTTTTTTTAGTAAGTTCATCATATATATTAGATATACGCACTTTGTTTTATTTTTTCATTGTCATTTTTCTTCTTATCTTTTGATCTCATTGCATAGAAGTTATAAATGTTTATTCCTGGAAGAAATGGCAAGAAAAAAAGCTTATAAATGTTCATATGATAATTTCTTCTGCTTCTTAATGGTTAAAAGTACCTTCCATCTACCTATGAAATTAAAATATTCATTTATAAATTATTCCATCAAGAAAGCATCATGCTATGAGCTATATTAAACACAGGGATCATAAGAAGACATGATGACTTTCCTAGAGTAGCTTCTAATCTAGTCTAAGAGGAAGGTTGTATTGTTCAGGGTTCTCCAGAGAAAAAGAATCAGTAGGGGGGAACATATATATGTATGTGTATATGTATATATCTGTGTATATTGTATATATATGAATATATCATATATGTATTTATCCGTGTTTATGTACATTTACAGAAATTTATTTCAAGAAATTGGCTTAAGCAACTAAGGGGCTGACAAGTATTTAATTTGTAAGGAGGCCAATGGGCTGAAAACTCTCGGGCCACACTGTACTCTTGAAGCAAAATTTCTTCTTCAAGTATATCTCAGCTTTGCTCTTAAGGCTTTTCAACTGATTGGATGAGGCTCATTCAGATTGTGAAGATAATGTCCTTTACCTAAAGTCAACTGATTGTAGGTATTAACCCCAGTATTGTTTAACTGAATAACTGGGTACTATAGCCTATCCAATTGAGGCAGAAAACTAACCATCACAAAGGCAAATAGTGTGGCAGACTTTTGACAGTAATTTTCATATTAACACATTTCAGCACTTCAATATTAAGTCATTCTTTAAATTGTGGCCTTTAAGAAATAAACAAATAAAGTGAATGAACTAATATGTTGAAAGGGAAAAGATGGTCAGGCACGGTGGCTCACGTCTATAATCTAACCACTTTGGGAGGCCGAGGTGGATGGATCACTTGAGGCCAGGAGTGCGAGATCAGCCTGGGCATGATGGTGAAACCTCATCTCTACAAAAAATTAGCTTGGCATTGTGGCTTATACCTATGGTCCCAATTACCCTAGTGGCTGAGGTGAGAGGATCACTTAAGCCCAGGAAGTTGAGGCTGCAGTGAGCCAAGATCACGCCACTGTACTCCAGCCTGGGTGACAGAGTAAGACCCTGTCTCAAAAAAAAAAAAAAAAAAAATTGGAAAAGATTTGTTTCCAATATAGATGTCATGGATTTCTTTATTATCCCAGCTCTCTATAACATGTATCCTATGAGTCTCTCTCTACAAAAAGAAACCATCATATGCAGTATACAAAGTGTGACTAAGAAATAAAGTGATTTGACTTTTAAACTACTACATCATGCCATCCAAATAAATGCTAAGTCTTCCAAAATAATCATCTTAGGAAGCTGTACATTTATCTTATGATAGAAAAATTCCTTAATCGTTTGCATATCCTCTTTTAAAATTACCTCCTCAATCTGAAGTGCATTATTTTGACCATACTGATAGTTTCCTCACCTTCTTTAAACTTTTGCTCAAATGTTACTTCCTCAGTAAGGATTACTCTGACCATTCTATTTTAAATTGCAGCCCCCGCCTCTTACCTTGCTTTCTTTTTCCCCCCTAACATTTAAATTTTCTAATGCATGTGTAATCTACATATTTATTGTCTGCCCACACTAGAAACTACATAACACCGAGGCAGGGTTTTTGCAATCTAATAGAGATACTTTCTCAAAGAGTTTGTAGATATACAATCCCAGTTTTTATAAAAATGTAACACTTAAAAGCAAGTGTAATTCAGACTTAAGTTGTTTTCAAACAGAAATGTGATCTGGGGCTGGGCGCGGTGGCTCACACCTGTAATCCCAGCACTTTGGGAGACTGAGTCTTGCGGATCACGAGGTCAGGAGATTGAGACCATCCTGGCTAACACAGTGAAACCCCGTCTCTACTAAAACTACAGAAAAATTAGCCAGGCGCGGTGGCGGGCGCCTGTTGTCCCTGCTACTCGGTAGGCTGAGGCGGGAGAATGGCATGAGCCCAGGACGGGGAGCTTACAGTGAGCTGAGATTGCGCCACTGCGCTCCAGCCTGGGTGACAGAGCGAGACTCCGTCTCAAAAAAAAAAAAAAAAAAAAAAATGTAATCTGGTTTCAAAATAGAAAAAAAAAATGACATCCTACGTATACTGATGACTTTTTAAAATACTTCGCACATCATTAAGGAACACTTTAAATGTAAGAACTTCTAAAGAAGATCTTCTAATCTAAATAGTTGGCCTTTGTATACTTTATTTTAACCTATTAAGGCAATTTTTTTAAAGTTACTTTAAAACTTTTTTAACATTCATCATTGAAAACGTCATCCATTTATTTATTTGTTAATTCATTCATTTAAAAATAAAGCAAAGTTGTGTACCAACCATCTGCCAGGGATTATTCTAGGGATACAGGATTTTTCTTGATTACTTTGCCAACAAGAGACCTCTGGCCAACGATGCCCCTCCCCAGGCCTTGCTCAGGCCTGGCTTGCCACAGGAGATGCCCTTGACCCGCCAGGCCACGCCTGTCTTGCACTCCAGCATGGATCCCACGGCTGCCTCAATTGCGTGCTCAGTCCCTGGCAGGAGCGGATGTGTGCGCCCCTGAATGCAGGGTCTGGCTGGCCATTCCAAGTGCCCGCACAAGATTGGGCTCCACATGGGGCTTGTTCCTGGACCAGGTGTGTTGCAAGCGACTTCCACAGTGGGCTCTGGTCTCCAGACGAGGGGAACACAGGGGCGCCCAGGTAAGGGTGCCCACGACCCTGAAGCCCCAGAGGGGCGTGTTACAACATACTAATGAGCTCTTTTAGTCCCATTGTCTGCAGCCAGCCAGACAGAGGTGCCTTAACAACTCTGTCAGTCCGGTTGCCCTGCTCTAGCCTGCGCCTCCAGAGCTGCCTTGGCCTTGCTGCTGCTTCCTGTCATGTGGGATGTGGCCCCTCTGCCAGCAGAGGGCCACAGTGTTATAGCCTTCTGTGTACCCGCCTTCAGTGGGTCCCAAGTTCTTGTCCTGCATCCAATAAGAATGAGGTTACACTGACAATCAAAGGGTGAGAAGGGTGGAGAAAATTTTTATTAAGCAACGAAACAGCTCTCAGTGGAGAGGAGCTGCAGCAGTGGTCCCCCACCTGAAGTTGGGTGGTTTCTCTCTCAGTGTGGCTAGGTCTGGGGCTTTTATGGGCTCAGAACTGGGGAGTGTGTGCTGATTGGTTTGTGACTATGCAAAAAAGGCTAAAACAAAGGCTCGAGGGGCACAACAGTTTAGAAAACAAATTAGGAAAGGGTAGGTACATGTAAAATAAGTGAAGGGTAGGGATGAATCAGAGGAAAGCATGCCAAAGAGGAAGAGAGGTTCTCAGTTGAGTCTGTGGATTTACCGGAGATTTGTAGCTAGGCTTTAAACTGTCATCGGCTTGAAGGCCGGGTTTCACTGGGGACCTGCCCCTATCTGCCTAGGCATTTGACTGCCTCCTGCCACTATCACTAGGAGCTGGCATAAACAGTGAAGGAGATGGAGTCCTTGCCTGCATGGAGCTTACTACCTTATTAGGGAAGAAAAACAATAAACAAGTAAATAATTACATAATATAATTTCAAAATGTGACATGTTCCAAAGAGAAAAATAAAGCATGGTAAGTAGATAGAAGGTAATTGGGTTTGGAATTGGAAGTCCTATTTTGATAAAGTGGTCAGGGAAGCCTTTCTTGAGGTAATGATATTCAAGCAGAAACTTCCAAGGTGATGGAAGTGGTGGGCAATGTCTAGAAGAGTGACCTAGGCAGCAAAATGAAACAGCAAATGAAAAGACTGTTGATTCAGCAAAAACAATTGTACTTGAGGCTTAGCAAGAAATCTAGTCTGCTCCTATGGAGGAAGTGGGGGAGAGAGAGTGGTTTGAAATGAGATTGAAGGGATTACAAGGCCAGAAATGTAAGGGGCTTATAGATCACATTAAAGAATTTAAAATTTAGGTTTAATTTTAATCATGAAGAGAAACTATTAGTGAGTTTTGCACTTGGGATTGATGTGATCTGAGAAATTTAAAACATCTTTGGAACATATATTGGATTTTTTTAGAGATAAGTTCGATGATAAATAACTTTTTTGTTTAAAAACCTGTTCTTCAGGCCAGGTGTGGTGGTGTATACCTGTAATCCCACCACTTTGGTAGGCTGAGGTGGGAGGATCACTGGAGGTCAGGAGTTCAAGACCAACCTGGCCAACATAGCGAGAGCCCATCTCTTAAATAAATAATAAAAAGCAACTATTTAAAAGCTGTAAAGTAGACTGGCCAACATAGTGAAACCAGTCTCTACTAGAAATATAAAAAAATTAGCCAGACGTGGTGTCAGGCACCTGTAATCCAAGGTACTCGGGAGGCTGAAGCAGGAGAATTGCTTGAACTTGGGAGGTGGAGGTTGCACTAAGCCAAGATCGCACCATTGCACTCCAGCCCAGGCAACAGCGTGAGACTTCGTCTATTTAAAAAAAAAAAAAAAAAAAAAAAAGCTGTAAAATAATAAATTTTTAATTTTTTACCATAACAATTTTTAATAATTAGGAAAGTTAACAAATGAAATTAAAAGGCACTAATGAAATTAAAAGGAAACCTAGGAACTAATACTTGGTAGACGCAACAAGGAAGATGCTGATTTTCTTTTTTTTTCTTTTTCCATTTCTTTTTCTTTTATTATTATTGTTATTATTATTATACTTTAAGTTCTAGGGTACATGTGCATAATGTGCAGGTTTGTTACATATGTATACATGTGCCATGTTGGTGTGCTGTACCCATTAACTCATCATTTACATTAGGTATATCTCCTAATGCTATCCCTCCCCCTGGCCCTTGCCACAGTAGGACCCGGTGTGTGATGTTCCCCTTCCTGTGTCCAAGTGATCTCATTGTTCAGTTTCCACCTATGAGTGAGAACATGCGGTGTTTGGTTTTCTGTTCTTGCAATAGTTTGCTGAGAATGATGGTTTCCAGCTGCATCCATGTCCCTACAAAGGACACAAACTCATCCTTTTTTATGACTGCATAGTATTCCATGGTGTATATGTGCCACATTTTCTTAATCCAGTCTGTCACTGATGGACATTTGGGTTGATTCCAACTCTTTGCTATTGTGAATAGTGCGGCAATAAACATACGTGTGCATGTGTCTTTATAGCAGCATGACTTATAATCCTTTGGGTATATCCCCAGTAATGGGATGGCTGGATCAAATGGTATTTCTAGTTCTAGATCCTTGAGGAATCGCCATACTGTTTTCCATAATGGTTGAACTAGTTTACAATCCCACCGACAGTGTAAAAGTGTTCCTATTTCTCCACATCCTCTCCAGCACCTGTTGTTTCCTGACTTTTTAATGATCGCCATTCTAACTGGTGTGAGATGGTATCTCATTGTGGTTTTGATTTGCATTTCTCTGATGGCCAGTGATGATAAGCATTTTTTCATGTGTCTCTTGGCTGTATGAATGTCTTCTTTTGAGAAATGTCTGTTCATATCCTTTGCCCACTTTTTGATGGGGTTGTTTGTTTTTTTCTTGTCAACTTGTTTGAGTTCTTTGTAGGTTCTGGATATTAGCCCTTTCTCAGATGAGTAGATTGCAAAAGTTTTCTCCCATTCTGTAGGTTGCCTGTTCACTCTGATGGTAGTTTCTTTTGCTGTGCAGAAGCTCTTTAGTTTAATTAGATCCCATTTGTGAATTTTGGCTTTTGTTGCCGTTGCTTTTGGTGTTTTCAACATGAAGTCCTTGCCCATGCCTATGTCCTGAATGGTATTACCTACGTTTTCTTCTAGGGTTTTTATGGTATTAGGTCTAACATTTAAGTCTCTAATCTCTCTTGAATTAATTTTCATATACGGAGTAAGGAAAGGATCCAGTTTCAGCTTTCTACTTATGGCTAGCCAATTTTCCCAGCACCATTTATTAAATAGGGAATCCTTTCCCCATTTCTTGTTTTTCTCAGGTTTGTCAAAGATCAGATGGCTGTGGATGTGTGGTATTATTTCTGAGGACTCTGTTCTGTTCCATTGGTCTACATCTCTGTTTTGGTACCAGTACCATGCTGTTTTGGTTACTGTAGCCTTGTAGTATAGTTTGAAGTCAGGTAGTGTGATGCCTCCAGCTGTATTCTTTTGACTTAGGATTGTCTTGGCAATGCGGGCTCTTTTTTGGTTCCATGTGAACTTTAAAGCAGTTTTTTCCAATTCTGTGAAGAAACTCATTGGTAGCTTGATGGGGATGGCATTGAATCTATAAATTACCTTGGGCAGTATGGCCATTTTCATGATATTGATTCTTCCTATCCATGAGCATGGTATGTTCTTCCATTTGTTTGTGTCTTATTTTATTTCACTGAGCAGTGGATTGTAGGTCTCCTTGAAGAGGTCCTTTACATCCCTTGTAAGCTGGATTCCTAGGTATTTTATTCTCTTTCAAGCAATTGTGAATGGAAGTTCATTCATGATTTGGCTCTCTGTTTGTCTGTTACTGGTGTATAAGAATGCTTGTGATTTTTGCACATTAATTTTGTATCCCGAGACTTTGCTGAAGTTTCTTATCAGCTTAAGGAGATTTTGGGCTGAGACAATGGGGTTTTCTAAATATACAATCATGTCATCTGCAAACAGGGACAATTTGACTTCTTCTTTTCCTAACTGAATACCCTTGATTTCTTTCTCTTGCCTGATTGCCCTAGCCAGTACTTCCAACACTATGTTGAATAGGAGTGGTGAGAGAGGGCATCCCTGTCTTGTGCCAGTTTTGAAGGGGAATGCTTCCAGTTTTTGCCCATTCAGTATGATATTGGCTGTGGGTTTGTCATAAATAGCTCTTATTATTTTAAGATACGTTCCATCAGTACCGAAGTTATTGAGAGTTTTTAGCATGAAGGGCTGTTGAATTTTGTCAAAGGCCTTTTCTGCATCTATTGAGATAATCATGTGGTTTTTGTCTTTGGTTCTGTTTATATGCTGGATTACGTTTATTGATTTGCGTATGTTGAACCAGCCTTGCATCCTAGGGATGAAGCCCACTTGATCATGGTGGATAAGCTTTTTGATGTGCTGCTGGATCCAGTTTGCCAGTATTTTATTGAGGATTTTTGCATCGATGTTCATCAGGGATATTGGTCTAAAATTCTCTTTTTTTCTTGTGTCTCTGCCAGGCTTTGGTATCAGGATGCTGTTGGCCTCATAAAATGAGTTAGGAAGGATTCCCTCTTTTTCTATTGATTGGAATAGTTTCAGAAGGAATGGTACCAGCTCCTCCTTGTACCTCTGGTAGAATTCAGCTGTGAATCCATCTGGTCCTGGACTTTTTTTCGTTGGTAGGCTATTAATTATTGCCTCAATTTCAGAGCCTGCTATTGGTCTATTCAGGGATTCAGCTTCTTCCTAGTTTAGTCTTGGGAGAGTGTAAGTGTCCAGGAAATTATCCATTTCTTCTAGATTTTCTAGTTTATTTGCGTAGGGGTGTTTATAGTATTCTCTGATGGTAGTTTGTATTTCTGTGGGGTCGGTGGTGATATCCCCTTTATCATTTTTTATTGCATCTATTTGATTCTTCTCTCTTTTCTTCTTTATTAGTCTTGCTAGCGGTCTGTCAATTTTGTTGATCTTTTCAAAAAACCAACTCCTGGATTCATTGATTTTTTGGAGGGTTTTTTGTGTCTCTATCTCCTTCAGTTCTGCTCTGATCTTAGTTATTTCTTGCCTTCTTCTGGCTTTTGAATCTGTTTGCTCTTGCTTCTCTAGTTCTTTTAATTGTGATGTTAGAGTGTCAATTTTAGATCTTTTCAGCTTCCTCTTGTGGGCATTTAGTGCTATAAATTTCCCTCTACACACTGCTTTAAATGTGTCCCAGAGATTCTGGTATGTTGTATCTTTGTTCTCATTGGTTTCAAAGAACATCTTTATTTCTGCCTTCATTTCGTGATGTACCCAGTAGTCATTCAGGAGCAGGTTGTTCAGTTTCCATGTAGTTGAGCGCTTTGAGTTTTCTTAGAAACTCAATCAAATCCTGAGGTCTAGTTTGATTGCACTGTGGTCTGAGAGATAGTTTGTTATAATTTCTGTTCTTGTACATTTGCTGAGGAGTGCTTTACTTCCAATTATGGGGTCAATTTTGCAATATGTGTGATGTGGTGCTGAGAAGAATATATATTCTGTTGATTTGAGGTGGAGAGTTCTGTAGATGTCTATTAGGTCTGCTTGCTGCAGAGATGAGTTCAATTCCTGGATATCCATGTTAACTTTCTGTCTCATTGATCTGTCTAATGTTGACAGTGGGGTGTTGAAGTCTCCCAATTTATTGTATGGGAGTCTAAGTCTCTTTGTAAGTCTCTAAGGACTTGCTTTATGAATCTGGGTGCTCCTCTATTGGGTGCATATATATTTAGGATAGTTAGCTCTTCCTGTTGAATTGATCCCTTTACCATTATGTAATGGCCTTCTTTGTCTCTTTTGATCTTTGATGGTTTAAAGTCTGTTTAATCAGAGACTAGTATTGCAACCCCTGCTTTTTTTTTTGTTTGCCATTTGCTTGGTAGATCTTCCTCCATCCCTTTATTTTGAGACTATGTATGTCTCTACATGTGAGATGGGTCTTCTGAATACGGCAAACTGATGGGTCTTGACTCTTTATCCAGTTTGCCAGTCTGTGTCTTTTAATTGGACCATTCAGTCCATTTATATTTAAGGTTAATATTGTTATGTGTGAACTTGATCCTGCCATTATGATATTAACTGGTTATTTTGCTCGTTAGTTGATGCAGTTTCTTCCTAGCCTCGATGGTCTTTACATTTTGACATGTTTTTGCAATGGCTGGTACCGGTTGTTCCTTTCCATGTTTAGTGCTTCCTTCATGGTCTCTTGTAAGGCAGGCCTGGTGGTGACAAAATCTCTAAGCATTTGCTTATCTGTAAAGGATTTTATTTCTCCTTCACTTATGAAACTTAGTTTGGCTGGATATGAAATTCTGGGTTTAAAATTCTTTAATAATATTGAATATTGGCCCCCACTCTCTTCTGGCTTGTAGAGTTTCTGCTGAGAGATCTGCTGTTAGTCTGATGGGCTTCCCTTTGTGGGTAACCCGACCTTTCTCTCTGGCTGCCCTTAAGATTTTTTCCTTCATTTCAACTTTGGTGAATCTGGCAATTATGTGTCTTGGAGTTGCTCTTCTCAAGGAGTATCTTTGTGGCGTTCTCTGTATTTCCTGGATTTGAATGTTGGCCTGCCCTACTAGGTTGGGGGAGTTCTCCTGGATGATATCCTGAAAAGTGTTTTCCAACTTGGTTCCATTTTCCCCCTTAGTTTCAGGCACCCCAATCAGACATAGATTTGGTCTTTTTACATAATCCCATACTTCTTGCAGGCTTTATTCATTTCTTTTTCTTCTTTTTTCTTTTGGTTTCTCTTCTCGCTTCATTTCATTCATTTGATCCTCAATCGCTGATACTCTTTCTTCCAGTTGATCGAGTCGGTTACTGAAGCTTGTGCATTTGTCACGTATTTCTCGTGTCATGGTTTTCATCTCTGTCAGTTCGTTTATGGCCTTCTCTGCATTAATTATTCTAGTTATCAATTCTTCCACTCTTTTTTCAAGATTTTTAGTTTCTTTGCTCTGGGTACGTCATTCCTCCTTTAGCTCTGAGAAGTTTGATGGACTGAAGCCTTCTTCTCTCATCTTGTCAAAGTCATTCTCCATCCAGCTTTGATCCATTGCTGGCGATGAGCTGCGTTCCTTTGGAGGGGGAGATGCGCTCTTATTTTTTGAATTTCCAGCTTTTCTGCCCTGCTTTTTCCCCATCTTTGTGGTTTTATCTGCCTCTGGTCTTTTATAATGGTGACCTACTAATGGGGTTTTGGTGTGGGTGTCCTTCCTGTTTGTTAGTTTTCCTTCTAACAGTCAGGACCCTCAGCTATAGGTCTGTTGGAGATTGCTTGAGGTCCACTCCAGACCCTGTTTGCCTGGGTGTCAGCAGCAGAGGCTGCAAAAGATAGAATATTGCTGAACAGCGGGTGTACCTGTCTGATTCTTGCTTTGGAAGCTTCCTCTTAGGGGTGTACTCCACCGTGTGAGGTGTGGGGTGTCGGTCTGCCCCTAGTGGGGGATGTCTCCCAGTTAGGCTACTCGGGTCAGGGACCCACTTGAGCAGAGAGTCTGTCCGTTCTCAGATCTCAACCTCCGTGTTGGGAGATCCACTGCTCTCTTCAAAGCTGTCAGACAGAGTCGTTTGTGTCTGCAGAGGTTTCTGCTGCTTTTTGTTGTTGTTGTTGTTGTTTAGCTGTGCCGTGTCCCCAGAGGTGGAGTCTACAGAGACAGGCAGGCCTCCTTGAGCTGCTGTGAGCTCCACCCAGTTCGAGCTTCCCAGCGGCTTTGTTTACCTACTTAAGCCTCAGCAATGGCGGGTGCCTCTCCTCCAGTCTCACTGCTGCCTTGCAGTTAGATCGCAGACTGCTGTGCTAGCAATGAGGGCGGCTCTGTGGGCGTGGGACCCTCCCGGCCAGGTGTGGGATATAATCTTCTGGTGTGCTCATTTGCTAAGACCCTTGGTAAAGCGCAGTATTGGGGTGAGAGTTACCTGATTTTCCAGGTGTTGTGTGTCTCAGTTTCCCTGGCTAGGAAAAGGGATTCCTTTCCCCCTTGCGCTTCCCCGGTGAGGTGATGCGTCACTCTGCTTCAGCTCTCACTGGTCGGGCTGCAGCAGCTGACCAGCACTGATTGTCCGGCACTCCCTAGTGAGATGAACCCAGTACCGCAGTTGAAAATGCAGAAATCACCTGTCTTCTGTGTCGCTCGCGCTGGGAGCTGGAGACTGGAGCTGTTCCTATTCGGCCATCTTTCTAATGTTCCTGATTTTCTTAACATGCAAAGAGTTGTAACAATTAAATATGGGAAAGGCAGCCTATTTGCATAAAAGACCCAAAAATGCAGTTTATCAAAGAAGAAATGCAAATGGCTAATAAACCTATAAAAATAATTTTCCAACCATTCCCTTGCACTCTGATGACATTTTTCTAGTTCTTGCTCGATGTCTGTGTGTTTTGCTATTCTTCTTATTCTTTTCCTGAATTATCTTTGTTATTACTACCGTTCTTCTATTGCTCATGACAGAATATAATGGTTTTATCTGGCTACCTATTTTCAAGAGGTGTGTGTGCATTAGAAAGGAGGGTCAAGGTAAGTGTGGGTTCACATTATTGTTGCAATTTTGCAAGTCTTCACAAGAAGGTAATCTCTGCTGCAACAGAAACAAAATATTTCCTATAAGAATGGCTTGTCTGTGGATCCTTTGTGTAGCCCTATCTTTTACACTTCTCTAAAGCTGAGTCTAGCAGGATTCTCCAGACAACTCATCTCACCTTTGTTCCCGTACTTGTGATTATAAGCAATACCTGTAGCAACATAGTATGTTATATATATGATCAAAGAATAGACTGTGGACATCATTTTCTTGGATCTACACTGCAGAGCCCTTTTCCATGGATAAATTTCACAAAGACTGCTTCTGTTCATGTATTTTCATGTGGTTCCTCCTAATTTTGCATCCCCTTTTGCCTATTTTAGAGAAGAAGGGTCAAACCTGAACTCTAATTTTGCTGAAAATATAATGTTTAGCTTTCTTCAGGAAGAAAGAAAAGGAGAGAGGGAAAGAATGGGAGAAAAGAGAAGTGAGAAAATGAATAAAGCAATCACCTTTGTCAGAAAAACCTACAATCCAGAAAGCAAGGACTCTGGAAAAGACATCATGAAACAATAGTAGAAGATGAATTATGAGCTGGCCAAACTTAGGAAAGGAGGATTTATTTCAAATATGAAATCGGAAGGAGCACAACAAAGGCTAGACATCATAGAAAGCACCTTAAGGAATATTGTGGATTAAAATGTGAAGAATGAATAAAATAACCCAAAGAAAAAAAAAGATTAAAAATAAAATTTTGTGAATGTATATGGATAGACTGAGATAAAGACACAAAAGAAAACCAAAAGAGTAGAAAAGAATGAATATTTAAAGATAGGGCTCAATAATAATGATTTAAAATATAATTTTGATCTACATATTGAAAGAGCATACCATGAACCAGGGAAAATTGACCTAGAACTGTCAATACTGAGACATGTCCTCATAAAATTGCTGTACATTAAACATGAAGAAAGAATAGTCAGGTCAATAATGGGAGGGGAAAAAGTCAGACTTGTCTCTGTCTTATCCACATCAACATTTAGTACCAGTTGGCAGTGGAGTAATAGCTACAGGATCTTATAGAAAGGAAAGTGTTTAATATTTCAAATGTAGCCCAAATGTCTTCAAGTTTAAATGCTAAAGACAGTTTTGAACACAACGAATATAAAGACAGTTTTGAACTCAAGAAATACTTTTTGAAAACATTCTTAGAAAATGAGTTACAATAGAAGGACTGTTAGCAAGCATTGAAAGGATTTAACTGTAAAAGAAAGACTAAAATGTGGGAATTAGAGCTGAAGAACAAAATGTAGACACCATATATAAATATAGATATAAAATGTTTCCTAAAATTCCCTAAAAATAGAATATGTTCCCTAAAAATATACCACTTCTACCTGTTTTCTCCAGTTTTTTTCCCCCAGTCTTTACAATTGTCTTATTTTTATTTATTTATTTATTTTTTTTTTTTTTAATTTTTTTTTTTGAGGCAGATCTCTCTGTCCTGGCTGGAGTACAGTACCGTGATCTTGACTCACTGCAACCTCCACTTCCCAGGTTCAAGTGATTCTCCTGCCTCAGCCTCCCAAGTAGCTGGGATTACAGGCACCCTCCACCATACCTGGCTAATTTATTTTTATTTTTTTTGTATTTTTAGTAGAGACAGAGTTTCACCCTGTTAGCCAGGCCGGTCTCGAACTCCTGACCTCAGGTGATCCGCCCACCTCGGCTTCCCAAAGTGCTGGGATTACAGGTGTGAACTAATTTTCTCATCTTTAATACTTGGAAGTCAAAGAATATCAATTAAAGCTGACAAAAAATAAAAGTATCAACATAATTTAACAATACAAGGAAAAATAGTGAGTAACATTAACTGAAATATGACGGATGAAAGAAAAAGGACAGAGTAATAGAAAGTATGCCAATATTATAATCGCTTATAACAGTGAACTAATAGATTTTGAATACAGAAATAAGGACAGAGATATAAATTACATGTTTATTTGTAAAAACAAAGTTGCATAAAATTATAAACATAACCACTGGAACAAAGATACAGAGAAATTACCCATGGAGAAAAATAGGATAAACAGTACCAATGATATTTTTGTTTAAAAATATGTGGAAAATAGGCCAGCTGCAGTGGCTCATGCCTGTAATCCCAGCACTGTTGGAGGCCAAGGCAGATGCATCCCTTGAGCCCACGAGTTTGAGACCACCCTGGGCAACGTGGCGAAACCCCACCTCTACAAAATATACAAAAATTAGCCAGTGGACCCAGTAACTTGGGAGGCTGAGGTTGGGAGGATTGATTGAGCCTGTGAGGTGGCGGTTGCAGCAAGCCAAGATCGCGCCACTGCACTCCAGCCTGTGCAACAGAGTGAGACCCTGTCTCAAAAAAAAAAAAAATTATATATATGTGTGTGTGTGTGTGTGTGTGTGTATAGAGACAGAGACACACATACTTATATATGTAAACGTATATATTATATACACACACATATATATGTATACAGAGAAAAAACAACAGAATGAAGAACAGTTCTTTTTGTTAGATGTCCACTGTCACATTATCATTTAACATTTTACTAAGGGGAAACAGCCAAGAGAAAAATTAATGTAAGTGGATTTTAAAAACATGTTTTGTTGAAACATAATTGTACATATTTATGGGGTACATATGATGTTTTGATACATGTATACAGTGAATAATGATCAAATCAGGGTAATTGAGATATCAACCACATCAAATGTTTACCATTTCTTTGGGTTAGAAACATTCCATACCTTCCCTTCTAGCTATTTTGAAATGTACAACAAAATATTCCTATTTTGCTATTGAACCCTAGAACTTATTCCTTATATCTAATGGTATTTTTGTACCCATTAACCAGCCTCTCTCCATCTCCCCTCCCCACAACCTTCCCAGCCTCTCACTTTTTAAAAAGTAGATTTCTGACCAAATCATAGAGCACTCTATTCTCTGATGTGTTTAAAAGATACAATAAAGTATCTTATAAATGTCAAAACGTAAAGATGAAAAGCCAGATAAAGGTAAGCAAGGTATTTATATTAGACCAGAGAAATTCAGTCAACAAAAACATTAGGTGAGATGAACACAGTCTCATTGTGAACACACATGAAGTTGAAGCAGTTATGAATATCTACAAATTAAATAGCATGGCATCACTAATTGGAAAGACAATGTAGGTACCACTGAAAATAGAAACAATGAATACAGGTTCAGCTGCTTCCTGCTTGCAAAACCAAATAACAAGGACAAAGTTCAGTGGAAGAAAAGTGACTTTATTTCCAAACTAGCAGTGGGGAAATAGTCTAGGCTTCCTGCCTTAAAGAAACCATTTCAAATTTTTGGCCAGAATACAAAATTTAAAAGTGAAATTTCGTATGAAGGATGTGCAGGAGGGGCAAGGAGGTGCAGGACCACGTAACTTGCTTCAGTGCTTTATTCTGCGCTATTGTCTGATCTGGTAAATGGTCTGGCACTATGTTGAGCATATATAGGTTGTAAATTAACTGCACATTCACATAATCTCTTGTTGGGAGAAAATTGCATAGGTACCTGGATTGTCTCAAGATTCAGTCACAGAAACTTCTAAGCAGACATATAATTAGATAAGTGAGCAGTGCAAGGGCGTGCCTGGGGGAAAGAAGAAGAGTAAAGGTCATTATTTTATTATTAACAAGGAACAGGCACCAAATAAGGGAGAGAAGGAAAAAAGAAAAAAGGACAAAAAAAAAAAAAAAAAAAAAGCCCTTAAAAATAGGTTACTTGGTTACAACACCACTAGATTTGGAAAAGTTACTAATTGTCCCCTCAGTCCATAACAGATCATTCAGGGGTGGGGGATGGTGGAGGAATGAGGAAACACTGGAAGCATTTGTGCAAAAGTCAGGAACATTGCAAAGATGCCCACTGGCGTGACTATTATTTCAGATTGTACTAAAGGGAGCCAGCTGAGAGAGGTATTAGAAGTTAGAGAAAAAAAAAAGTTAAACCCCCTGGGTGTAGATGACATGATTAGATACCTGCATTCACCACCCAAAATAAAATCAACTAACTATCACAAATAAATTCCCTAAGATATATGGCACAACAATAATGTACGTTCATATACATAACTTTTCATGTATACCAAAATAACTTTCAGTTAAACCCTAGCCCCCTAAAGCATATTGTTTGTGTATTAATGTCCTATGGCTTCCGTAACAAATTACCACAAACCTGGTGTCTTAATGCAAAAAATAATTATTTTCTCATAGTTCTAGGGGCCAAGATTCTGAAATCAGTATCACTGGACCCAAATCCAGTGGGTCCAGTGTGTTGGCAGGGCCATTCTCCCTCTAAAGAATAAGTCGTTTCTTACCTCTTCCAGCTTCTGCTGGATGCTGCTGGGGAATTATTATTAAGATTAATTAGTTAATTGATTTTATGTAGTTTGTATATTATTCAATCTAGAAAACATGGAATAAGGACACTCTACCTAGTATTTGTTTCACCTATATACCTACTTTTATTTTATTTTACTTTATTTTACTTTATTTCATTTTATTTTTTGAAAACAAAATAAATTACTCTGTTGCCCAGGCTGGAGGGCAGTGGCATGATCTCAGCTCACTGCAACCCCCACCTCCTGGGTTCTAGTGAGATCCTGGTGTCTCAGCCTCCCAAGTAGCTGGGACTACAAGCACATGCCCCAACGCTGGGCCAATCTTATTTTAATTTTTATTAGAGATGGAGTTTCACCATGTTGGCCAGGCTGATCTCGAACTCCTGACCTCAAGTGATCTGCCTGCCTCGGCCTCCCAAAGTGCTGAGAATTACAGGTATAAGCCACCACGCCAGGCTATACCTACTTTATATGACTGCTCATCTCTTTTAGGTGAAATGTGTGACTGGATACAATTTTGTGATCTTGCTGCCTTTTCATTTTTGGTTATCTGTTCTGTTTTTTTTTTTTTTTTTTTTTTTCCCAAGGTTGCCTGTAAACATCACTTGACTATTACAATTATTTTTATAGATTACTTTTACCTGTTGGTTACTTTAAGGGACTCTTCATTCCCCATTCCCCAGCTTTTCTCTTCTCTTTAACTACTTATTTTTTTAGAGACTTTAACTTTTATAGCAAAGCAAATATTTCCACGAATTATAAAATGAATAGAAATAGTATCATCAAATGCCTCTGTTCTATAAATTGTAATCAAAGGAATTTACTTGAAGCAAATGGTATTTTAATTGTCTCTAGTTATGTTTTCACATGGGATTGATGAAACACCTTTATATGTGATACTAATTTTTTTCAAATCCAAATATTATTTTCAACCTTCATTATTACTTCCGTCTTTTCACTGGCATTGGCATAATATATTATAACTTTTTCATTTTGAATTTACCATGAATAGATAGTTTTTAAATTACATTCTAAAACTGATTATGTTGACATAGAAGCATACAGCTAAATTTGCTACATATGATCATTTTATTATATATCTCATTGTGTTATTTGAGATTTGTAGTTTTGTGTATTACTTAGTGCTTTAGTCAGAATGTTTCTGTCTATGTTGAAAATTCATATGTTGAAATCTAATTCCCAATGCAATAATATTAAGAGGTGGGACTTTGAGGAGCCGGTTAGATAATGAGGGCAGATCCCTCCTGATGGGATTAGTGCCATTATAAAAGTGGCCCAAGGAAATTTGTTCTGTCATTTGAGGACACATAAAAGGCACCACATATGAAGAAGAGGCTCTTGCCAGACACAGAATCTACCAGTTCCTTGATCCTGAGCCTCCCATTCCCCAGAACTGTGAGCAATAAACTTTTTTTTTTTTTTTTTTAATAAATTACCCAGTCTAAGGTACTTTGTTATAGAAGCTCAGACTAAGACACTGTGTTAGGTTATTTTTGCATTGCTATAAAGGAATAATGAGACTGGCATTTATACAGGAAAGCGATTTAATTGGCTCACAGTTCTGCAGGCTGTATAAGCATGGCGCCAAGATCTGCTTGGCTTCTTATGAGGGCCTCAGGAAGCATACAACCATGGTGAAAGGCAAAACAGGAGTGGGTGTGTCATATGGTGAGGGAAGGAGCAAAAGAGAGAGAGAGAGGAGGTGCTACATACTTTTAAACAACCATATTTCACATGAACTCAGAGTGAGAACTCACTTGTCACCAAGGAGATGGCACTAAGCCACTCATGAGCTATTCGTCCCCACGATCCAAACACTTTCCACCAGGCCCCACCTTCAACAGTGAAGATTACATTTCAACATGAGATTTTAAGAGGACAAATATCCAAACACATCAAACACAAATATAAAATAGAAACTACTACCTCTTTGAGGAAGCCATTTGTTTTTCATTGCTTTTTAGTTCCAACTAAAATTCTAATGTGGACTTTAAGAAGCCTAACAAATACTTTTTGATCACAGTATGTTACATAATAGATCTTAATTTTATTTCATTTCACAAAGAAAAGCCATAAAACTACTTATTTAGAGCTGCAAGCATTAGCCTAATTCCTACATTTTAAATAAGACCTACAGGCTGATTTTCATACAAACCAGTCGCTACTAGTAAATTATCTTCATTTATGTATACCCTACCCCTTTCTACCTCCGATGTTAAGGATGTACCATTTAGAAAAAACTGCTTACTTCTTTTTTTTTGAATACCTCAAACGTACCTCATTAATTATATTGTTCAAGAGATAATAAGTCTTATAAAATGACTGGCAAGCTCATATTTTGCTAAATTACCCAGATGCAATTATATTTTATACTTTTTTAATATTGTTAAACTTTTTAAATAATATTAAACTTATATTATCTTAATAGCCCAAAACAATAACAATTTTTTAAAATTGTGATTTACCACGTATTAGGGTAAATATTGGGAGCTGCTTAAATTTAGCTCATGTCATATACTAGAATCTAGTAATCATCTTATTATATTATAAATCAAAGTTTACCCATCTATTTTACTTATATTGCTTAACCCGAAGAACACACACAAATTATAAAAAATAACTTAGATGACTAAATAAACATTGGTAATATAAAAATTTTATCTTGTTAATTTATTTTCTATGAATATTAAAGAAAGTATGCTGAATTTTTGTTACATGTAGGCTTTTTTCACTTCTACTAAACTTTCAGTTGTATCTAATTTTGATTATTTAAGATCTTAAAAAATCATGTCTTTAGATAGTTCCCTTTTTATATGTATATACAGTAGAAGATTATGTGATGGTAAATTCAGTGTAGATTTTCCCAATCTGCTGAAGTAAATTTTTCTCCTTATCCATTGCTAACCAGCTGTAATCCGCCAGTGGAAGGGATCATCCAGCATATTTTCATATGTGAATCGACAAACCAATTTGTAAGTTTTATTGAGTAATATTTCATGCATAAGCCTAATAGAACATCAGTCTAGGACCCAAATGAATTTAGATAGATTTAGGGGGACTTTGCTGTCCCCTTCTTTCTTCGTTTCTTTTTTTCTCTATGAATTATCCTTTATATGTTAAAGCTGAAGGTTGTTCAAAGTTAGTTTCCAGTTTCTTCATTCTTTCATTTTTCTAGTTGAATCTTCAAATTCACATTTTCTTCAGTTTTCAGAAGTCATAGTTCACAGTGATCCTATTGTAGTGGATTCAAATTCATTTACAAACATTCCTAACTCATTTGGTGTAAAAAAAATGTAAACTTCGGACTCAGAGAAAACTACTTTCAGCATTTGATTGAAATTTTCTATTTTTGTTATTTTTTTGGAATAAGGACACTGTAGGCCAGCCTTGTTCTGTTATTTCATTATTTTCCTATGTTTATTTATTCATACTAATTATAGATGTTCCATGATTATATTTATTTTAAAATGTGAAGTATCTGAAGAACTCTTTTCTAATTTTTTTTTTCCAGTGGATCTTACAAGATCCGTGTGGCTATTCAAAGTCACAAACAAGTATGTCCTTGCAATAATTCATCTTGACAGCCTATTTTAAATACTTTAAAATGTGCATGTTCACGAGATTAAAAAAAATATGAATTTCTTTTTTGAATCAGGATCTCGCTGTGTCATCCAGGCTGGAGGACAGTGGTGTAATCATGGCTCAGTGCAGCCTCAACCTCCCGGGCACAAGTGATCCTCCCACCTCAGCCTCCCAAGTGGCTGGACTACAGGGGTGTGCCACCATGCCCAGCAAATTTTTTTTCTGTATTTTTTGTAGAGACAGGGTCTTACTGTGTTGTTCAGGTTGGTCTCAACCTTCTGGACTCAAGCAGTCTTCCTGCCTCAGCCTCCCAGAGTGCTACGATTACAGGCGTGAGTCACCATGCCCAGCCCATTGTTTTTTAAAGAAAAAATAACAGCTTTATTGAGATACAATTCATGTCATAAAGTTCAAAATTTTAAATTGTACGATCCAGTGCTTCTTAGTATATTCACAGTGTTGTATATCATTCACTACTGTTCAATTCTAGAACATTTCCTCACTCCAAAAAGAAACCCTGTACCCATTTCCTACTCCATTTCCCTCCACTCCCAGTCCTGGCAAACACTAGTCTACTTTCTGTCTCTTTGGATTTGCGTATTCTGGATGTTTCATATAAGCGGAATCATACAATACATGGCCTTTTCTTTCTTTCACTCATGGTAATGTTTTCAAGGTTCATCTGTGTTGTAGTGTATATCAGAATTCCATTCCTTTTTATAGCCAAATAATATTCTATTATGTAGATATACGGTACTGCATTTTATTTATTCATCAGGTTCTTGGAGTCTATTCTTTCTGAATCATTATCATTCGTCAATGATAAAAAGCCTGAAATTATAGTTTGGTATAGAGCAATCTTTGATGTATATTTTAGACATTAAAACGGTGTGTGTATGTGTATGTGTGTATGTTTTAATTTTTATATGTCTTAATCTTACCTTTCAAAACTCTAAAAAATCCTTAGTTCTAAAACACTGTCATTCTCCAAAGGTTTTGGATGGGGGATTTTTTATAATAACTTGAAATTAAGAAGGAAGAGGATTTGGTCATCTGTAGAGGAAAATTTTTAGCATATCCCTTTTTTCTAGGTAAACATTCACTAGACCCTTTCTTTCTTCTCCTTATATCTCTAAATATAAGGCATCTCCTTGACAACAATTTTAATTATTTATCTTTCTTCCCTCATCTAATTGGTCAGGATACCCAGTGTGTTCTACCTTACCAATGATTCCCATTTGTTCTTTCTTTTCTGTTCTCACCACCAGAAACTGAGTTCATCTTTATTCTACGTGATAACAGAGTGGCTTACTTTACCTGTATCAGAGAACTTACCAATCTTTGTACTTGTCTCCTTCCAGCCACCAGCCAATAAGCTCTTTGAAAGCAGGAACTGTTATTTTTGTCTTGGCTTTCTTCCATAGTGGCTGGCAAAAGAGTTTGTACTCATCTGTTTGCTGAAAAAATAATGATGAACAAGTGGTATGAATAATATTATCACTTAATTTTTTCCCTCTTCTTTTTTTTTTTTTTTTATTATACTTTAAGTTCTAGGGTACATGTGCACAACGTGCAGGTTTGTTACATATGTATACATGTGCCATGTTAGTATGCTGTACCCATTAACTCATCATTTACATTAGGTATATCTCCTAATGCTATGCCTCCCCCCGGCCCTTGCCACAGTAGGATCCAGTGTGTGATGTTCCCCTTCCTGTGTCCAAGTGATCTCATTGTTCAGTTTCCACCTATGAGTGAGAACATGTGGTGTTTGGTTTTCTGTTCTTGCAATAGTTTGCTGAGAATGATGGTTTCCAGCTGCATCCATGTCCCTACAAAGGACACAAACTCATCCTTTTTTATGACTGCATAGTATTCCATGGTGTATATGTGCCACATTTTCTTAATCCAGTCTGTCACTGATGGACATTTGGGTTGATTCCAACTCTTTGCTATTGTGAATAGTGCGGCAATAAACATACGTGTGCATGTGTCTTTATAGCAGCATGACTTATAATCCTTTGGGTATATCCCCAGTAATGGGATGGCTGGATCAAATGGTATTTCTAGTTCTAGATCCTTGAGGAATCGCCACACTGTTTTCCACGAGGGTTGAACTAGTTTACAGTCCCACCAACAATGTAAAAGTGTTCCTATTTCTCCACATCCTCTCCAGCACCTGTTGTTTCCTGACTTTTTAATGATTGCCATTCTAACTGGTGTGAGATGGTATCTCATTGTGGTTTTGATTTGCATTTCTCTGATGGCCAGTGATGATGAGCATTTTTTCATGTATCTGTTGGCTGTATGAATGTCTTCTTTTGAGAAGTATCTGTTCATATCCTTTGCCCACTTTTTGATGGGGTTATTTGTTTTTTTCTTGTAAATTTGATTAAGTTATTTATAGGTTCTGGATATTAGCCCTTTGTCAGATGAGTAGATTGCAAAAATTTTCTCCCATTCTGTAAGTTGCCAGTTCACTCTGATGGTAGTTTCTTTTGCTGTGCAGAATCTCTTTAGTTTAGTTAGATCCCATTTGTCAATTTTGGTTTTGTTGCCATTGCTTTTGGTGTTTTCGACATGAAGTCCTTGCCCATGCCTATGTCCTGAATGATATTACCTAGGTTTTAATCTCCTGGTGTGCTGTTTGCTATGACCCTTGGTACAAGCGCAGTATTAGGGTGGGAGTTACCTGATTTTCCAGGTGTTGTGTGTCTCAATTTCCTTTGGCTAGGAAAAGGAATTCCCTTCCCCCTTGCGCTTCCCAGGTGAGGCGATGCCTCACCCTGCTTCAGCTCTCGGGCTGCACCCGCGGACCAGCGCCAACTGTCCGACACGCCCCAGTGAGATGAACCCAGTACCTCAGTTGAAAATGCAGAAATCACCCATCTTCTGTGTCACTCACGCTGGGAGCTGGAGGCTGCAGCTGTTCCTATTCAACCATCTTGGACGCGCCCCTTCCCTCTTCTTTAGTATGGTGTTCCTCAATGTTTCTTAGCAGGTAAACCTTAAGATTTTCGAAAAAGGATGTTATTATTTTTGAGTTACAAAAATTTCAGAAACTATATTGTTAAGAATTATATCATTAAATTTATTTTAAATACAAACTAATATTATGCATAATAAAGACATTAAAACATTTTCACTTTTAGTAAATGATCTGCTTTTATTTTACTTTAAATTATGTGTGGGGCAGGCAGTGGGGAATAGGAGGACTTACCAACAGTAACTATAAAAGTCAGATGATACTTAAACAGTATTTAACTTTGAGGCCGAACTAGTATTTAGGTGGATATTGAAAAGTAAATTTAAGTTGCCGCATGAAAAGCACATGCAAAACTGTGTTTATGATGCTACATTTTAGAGTTTTTTATATTTTATGCTTTCTAAATCAACTGATTTTAATTTCTAAACAAGAAAATTTAAGATTTGATCATCACCAAATTTCTTTTAACACGGACTTTTAACGTATTTGAGACTTACCTCTTTTAACTACATAAAAACAACTTTTTGATGTGGTGATGATCATCTTGAGGCAAATTTATAGACATCAAAGAATGTTTTTGCTTCTCGTTAATTATATGTCACCAAGTGTTTTTTTATTCTGTCTTTAGCCAGCAATCTATGAGTCAGTAAATTATAAAATGTCAGACTGAGAGTTAAATAATTTAAACCTGTGTATTAATTAAAAATACCATGGTCTCTAGAGGTCATCCAAGTGATCAACTGACTGAGTGGCTAAGATGCAAGCATGTTTCTTAGGCCTCTAGGATATTCATTCGTATGACTCCGGTGCTTTCAAATCACTCCATTTTAAAGGAAAGAAATATTTAAATAACTATGCATTTACTCATTTTTAAAATTATAAGTTAAACAGATGTTATTACTGCCTTTAACATTAACTCTGTGACCTTCTGGATGAGAGGCCAACAAATTTTTTCTGCAAATGGCCAGATGGTAATATTTTAGGACTTGAGAGCCAGGTCTTTGTGGAGCTACTCAACTTGGCTTTTGTAGTGTGAAAGCAGCCATAGGCAATACATAAATAAGGATGGCGGTGTTTCAACTGTATTTATAGACACTGAAACTTGAATTTTATGTAACTTTTTGCTGTCAAATATCTTTCCTGTTTTAACATTTTTTGAACCATTTAAAAATGTAAAACCACTCTCACAGGCAATATAAAAACAGGTAGCAGATTGGACTTACTCCATGGGCTGAAGTTTGCCAACTTCTGCACTAAATGGTTAAATTCATTAGTTGGAAAAATCTACTTTTATAATTCATTCATAAATTTCCCCAGTATCACATCTATCATACCACCCCGAAGTTCTTGCTAATGTGAGCTTATGCCTGATAATGAAAAGTGTTCAAGTTGTTACCAGTAGCTCCTATATGACCCATGTTATGTTGCTTCTCTGCCCCATGTCACAAGTAGATTATGGAAGTAAATAAAAAGAAATTTCAACGCTGTCTGCTGTGAAACTTGTCTTTGCTTGTGATGATGTAATGTAGTATAAAGGAAATAAAACCAGGAGATGTGAAAACTAGGCTATATTCCTGGTTCTACCGCTAATCAAAATGGTCAAGTTTGGTGAGCCTCTAAGGCTCCATTTTCTCACCTGCCCATCGTGACAGAATATTAAGAAGTTATAATAGCACATATGAAATTACTGGTAAGGTAACCTTAGCATTGCTATTTATCTTTATTGTCACTGTGGTAGTTAGTAGTTGTACTTTATTACTGTTCTTAAACTTGACTATGGCAGGGCTCCCTTCATATGTTAATATATCACTTAAAACTAGATATAGATTAAGGATTGCACATTAATTTCCTCCAAGCATTTTGTGTTTCTTACCCTCACATTTTAAACTGCTCTAATCTCATTGTGGTACTTGTGCCAGGTTCATTACTAACAGTATTGTGAAATTTTATATTCTGCATATTCTTTCTTACCACTACTCTGTGAGGGCAAAGACTGTCTGTTTTGTCCCTGCTATATCGCCAGCACCCAAAATAGTGTCTGGAATATATTTGAGCACTTCTGAGTAAATCAGTGACATAAATAATCCCATATGTTCACTTGCCTTGCATTATCAAAAGGAGTAAACAAAGCTCAATAGAAGTAAAATGTTTTAATGCATAAAATACATAAGATTACAAAGGATATCTACTTTATTCAGTTTCACTGATATATAGTTTATCCACAGACTCCTTGCGGGCCCATGGACCCTGTTTTTTTATTTGTTTGTTTTTTGTTTTTTGGTTTTTTGGTTTTTTTTGAGTGGGCGGGTTATGGGCGGGGTTTTTTTTTTTTTTGAGATGAGGTCTTAGTCTGTCACCCTGGCACTGTTATATCTCAATGCAGCCTGGAACTCCAGGTCTCAAGTGATCCTTCCACCTCAGCCTCCCAAATAGCTAGGAATGCAGGTGTGCAGCATCATGCCTGGCTAAATTTTTTAAATTATATTTTTGTAGAAACAAAGTCTTGCTATGTCGCTGATCTCAAACTCCTGGCTTCAAGTGATTTTCCCACCTTAGCCTCCCAAAGTGCCAGAATTTCAGGCATAATCCACCGTGCCCAGCCAGACCTTGGTTTTTGAAAATATGGAAGAATTTTTAACAAATATCAGGGGACACATTGTCCGTAACTATAAATTGCAAAACTACTTTGATAGGATATAAAATAAATGCAAGCTTTATTTGGTCTTGTCTTTAAGAAATCCTCCCTCTGCACTTTTAAATTATAACAGAAAAAAGCAATGAATTTTTTAAACTTGTTTTGGTTAAATTTCTTAAGATTACAAGAAGAAAAACAAATTTTGGCAAGCTTATACAAAAAGGGTATTTTCTGGGGAAATGCTGGAGTTTCTTATGCAATTGACAGGTGGGAAGGAAGGGAACAAAGATAGCTCTGGGGACAGTAGCTTTCTCCAGAGTGGAGCCAATGATAGAGGTGCCCAGTTATGGGTCCAAATTTGAAAATATTAGAGGCGAAACCTGGGCTGATCAAGCTTAGATCACAGATGCATGCCTCAATTGGTCAGCCAGAGCCAGAGAAGAATCTGCAGTAGATCTGTTAGCAGTAAGGGCCATTATTTGGTATGGGAATGAGCTGGGAAACTACCCCAAGAGCTGTCTATAATGTAGTTCTTATTAATCTGACTCCGGAAAGCAGTGCATTTATTTTATATTATTGATGTCTCAAGATAAAATACATTTTACTCCAAATTGCAAGACAGCTTTGTCCATTTACATATAGACAATATAGACAAAATTATGAATTTTAATATGTGCCAGATCACTCACTAGCATATTAATACATAATTTAATATCATACAATATAGCCAGTATAGTGTAGTGACAATATAGCATGGGACTTAAGAGTATAAGCCCTTGACCAGACTTGCATGGCTTAATATCCTAGCCCTAACACTTAACTAGCTGTGCAGAGTTTGTGCAAGTTTCTCAATCTCTGCCCCTCATTTTCATTACCTGAAAAAAACAGAAGGAGGTTGCCACAATACAAACAACCAGAAAATCTCTCTGGTGTACCACAGTAAGCATTTAGTTCTTCCACAGAAGTTTGTGTGTAAGCTGGATAGGTCTCATCCAGGCTGGGCTCACCTGGACTTGGTTCTTGGTAGAGGGTAAGTCTAGGTTTGTATCACATATCTCTCATCTTCCTTGGATCAACAGATACCTGAGGCATTTTTTTTTTTTTTTTTTTTTTTGTCAGTATGAAGAGCAGGATTGCAAGGGAACAGGCTACTCTGCATAAGCATATTTCAAAGTTCTACTTAGGTAATGTCTGCTATTATTCAGTTAGCTAAGAGAAGTTACATAGCCAAGCCCAAAGTCAAAGCACAGAGAGTTGCACACTTTCTGTGGAGGTATGATAGTGAAACAGATGGCAATCTACTGTACCACAGGAGATAATACAGTCATGTATCGCTTAATGACAGGAGTACTTTCTGTATTGTTAGGCAATTTCCTCATTGTGTGAACAGCATAGAGTGTACCTACACAAATCTAGATGGTATAGCCTACTAGATATTTACCCTATAGGGTATAGCCTATTGCTCCTAGGTTACAAACCTGTACAGCATATTACTGTACTGAATACTGTAGAGAATTACAGCATAATGGTATTTGTCTATCTAAACAAAAAAGGTACAATAAAAGTAAGATATAAAAGATAAAAACTGGTACATCTGTATAGAGGATTTACCACGAATGGAGCGTGCGGGACTGGAAGTTGCTCTGGGTGAGTCAGTGAGTGAGTAGTGAGTGAATGCAAAGGCCTAGGACATTACTGTATACTACTGTAGATATTACAAATAATGTAGACTTAGGCTACACTAAATTTATTTTTAAAGTTTTTTTCTACAATAATAAATTAACCTTAGTTTATTGTAACTTTTACTTTATAAACTTTAAATTGTGTAACTTCTTGATGCTTTTGTAATAACACTTGGCTTAAAACACAAAGCGCAATCATGTTGTACAACTGTGCAAAAATATTCTCTATCCTTATCCTATAAGCTTGTTTCTATTAATTTTTATTTTCTTTTTAACTTTTTTGTTAAAAACTAACACACAAGCGCACACATTAGGCTAGGCTTACCCAGAGTTGGGATCATCAATATCACTTTCCTGTACCTCCATATCTTGTCTCACTGGAAGGATCTCAGGGGCAGTAACCCACATGGAGCTGTCATCTGCTGTGATAACCTTACTTTCTTCTGGAATACCTCCTGAAGGACCTGCCTGAGGCTGTTTTACAGTTAACTTTTTTTTTTAATAAGTAGAAGGAGTACACTCTACTATAACAATTAAAACATATAGTAAATACTAGGCAATAGGAATTTTTCGACTTCATTATAATCTTATGGGAGCACTGTGATATATGCAGTCGATAGTTGACCAAAACAACATTATACAGCACATGACTAATAGAGAGTTGTAAGGTTAATGTATGTGAAAAGGTTAAAGTAGTTTCTGGTGCATAGAAATTGTTCAATAAACATTTGCTATTATTAGGCATACGGAAACACACAAAAATTCAGTATTGTGTAACTGTTACATAAAATACATATTTGGCGAATGTGTCACTAAGTGACACTTTTTGCTATCCTAAGCAAAAAAAACAAAACTGGGGATATCACATTACGTAACTTCACATTATCCTACAAAGCTATAGTAACATTTAAACAAACAAACATGCTTAAATTTAATTGAAAAGCTAGTGTGAGCCAACTTCTAGGATAGTCAAATATTATCCAATTATTTACTGTTAGCAGAATCAGAGAATGGCTGAAGATCACCAAGTTTTATCCACTCATTTGACAGATAATGAATCAAGCCAAAATGGTGAGATATTTAAGTCAAAGAGGAAGAAGTGGATGAATGGAGGATGGATAGGTGAATAATAAATAGGCAAATAGTTAATAGAAAAAGGAAAGGGATGAAATCAACCTAGATCTCTAGAACTCTAGTTGAGAACTCTTCCCACTATATTACACAAACCAGGTGTTGTTTCCTGTAGTTTATATACTGTTGATCACATTTTTTCTATCCTTCTGCCTTTCAATGAGCCTTAAAAGGAGAAATAATTTTAATAATATTTTTAAAAGTTCAACTATTGCTTCAATTGAGAGATGACTGTAGGACAGGATTTACTTAAAATGTAAAACTAACAAAGCTAATCCTTACAGAGGCCTTCATTTGTCCACTTAACTAATATTTGTTCAGTCATTATTATCTGTTAGGCACTGGACTACAGAGAAAAACAAAACAAATCTTTGTTCTTGTGAACATGCATTATGTGGAAGAGACAAGCAATTAACAAATTAATTAGTAGTATGTTCCACAATCCCTTATCTGCAATTCTAAAATCAAAAAGCTTGGGAAACTGGAAAATTTGACAACTCGAATAGTGGTAAAAGCTGAATCAGACTCATTTAGTAGTAAAGCTGATATGAGACTAGTCATAGTCTTTTCTATTTTTTATCTTAATTTTTGTGGGTACTTATGTGTATATATTTGTAGGATATATGAAATGTTTTGATACAGGCATGCAACATGTAACAATCACATCATGTAAAATGGGGTATTCATCACCTCAAGCATTTATCTTTTGTGTTACAAACAATCCAATTATACTTTTAGATTTTTTTCTAAGATATCTTGTTATAAACAATTTTTACTTATTTTTAAATATACAAAATTACTATTAACTATAGTCACCCTGTTGTGCTATCAAATAGTAGGACTTAATTCATTCTTTTGGGGAGTTTTGTACCCGTTAACCATCTCCACTTACCCCCCGACCCTCCATCTACCCTTCCCAACATCTGGTAACCATCCTTCTATTCTCTATCTCCATGAGTTCAATAGTTCTGATTTTTAGATCTCACACATAAGTGAAAACGTGCTTTGTCTTTCTGTCCCTGGCTTAACTTAGCATAATGACCTCCAGTTCTATTCATGTTGTTGCAGATGACAACATCTTATTCTTTTTGATGGCTGAATAGTACTTTATTGTGTATCATTACCACACTTTGTTTTATTCATCTGTTGATGAACACTTAGGTTGCTTCCAAATTTTGGCTATTGTGAGCAGTGCTGCAACAAACATGGGATTGCAGATAGCTCTTCGATATGCTGATTTCCTTTCTTTTGGGTATATACCCAGCAGTGAGATTACTGAATCACGTGGTAGCTCTATTTTTAGGTTTTTGAGGAACCTCTAACTGTTCTCCATAGTGCTTTTAGTAATTTACATTCCTACCAAGAGTGGGGTTCCCTTTTTACCACATCCTTGCCAGCATTTGTTATTATTGCCTTTCTTTTGACTAAAAGCCATTTTAACTGAGGTGAGATGATATCTCATTGTAGTTTGGATTTGCATTTCTCTGATTATCAGTAATGTTGAGCACTTTTTCATATGCCTGTTTGCCATTTCCATGGCTTCTTTTGAGAAATATTTATTCAAATCTTTTGCCCATTTTTAAATCAGATTATCAGATTTTTTCCCACAGAGTTGAGCTCCTTGTATATTCTGGCTATTAACCCCTTGTCCAATGGGTAGTTTGCAAATATTTTCTCTGATTCTTTGTGTTGCCTTTTCACTTTGTTGTTTCCTTTGGTGTGCAGCAACTTCTTAACTTGATATGATCCCATTTGTCTATTTTTGTTTTGATTGCCTGTGCTTGTAGGGTATTACTCAATAAATTTTTGTTCGGACCCATGTCTTGGAGATTTTTCCCCAGTGTTTTCTTGTAGTAAATTTATAATTTGAGGGTCTTATATTTAAATATTTAATGTATTTCTATGTGATGTTTCTATATGGCTTGAAATAGTGGTCTAATTTCATTCTTCTGCATGTAGATATTCATTTTCCCCACCACCATTTTTGAAGACTGTCTTTTCCACAGTGTATGTTCTTGGCACGTTTGTTGAAAATGAATTTACTGTAGGTGTGTGAATTTCTTTCTGGGTTCTCTATTCTGTTCTATTGGTCTATATGTGTGTTTTTATGCCAATACTATGCTGTTTTGGTTATTATAGCTCTGTAGTATAATTTGAAGTCAGGTAATGTGATTTTCTCAGTTTTGTTCTTTTTGCTTAGAATAGCTTTGACTATTTTGAATTTTTTGTGGTTCCATATAAATTTTACAAAATTTATGTGTGTGTATTTGAAGAATGTCATTGGTATTTTGATAGGGATAGCACTGAATCTGTAAATTGCACTGGACAGTATGGACATTTTAATAATATTGATTCTTCCAATCCATGGACATGGAGTATCTTTCTGGTTTCTTTTCATGTCCTCTTCAATTTCTTTCATCAGCATTTTATAATTTTCACCATAGAGATCTTTCACTTCTTTCATTAAGTTAGTTCCTAGGTATTTGTGGCTACTGTAAATAGGATTCCTTTTTTAATTTATTTTTCAGATTGTTCACTGTTGCATTTTGAAATGCTACTGTTTTTTGTATGTGGATTTTATATCCTGCAACTTTACTAAATTTGTTTATCAGTTTGAATAGTTGTGTGTGTGTGTGTGTGTGTGTGTGTAGTCTTTCGTTTTTTCCAAGTATAATATTATGTCATCTGCAAACAAGGATAATTTGACTTCTTTCCTTCCAATTTAGATGCCCCTTATTTCTTTCTCTTGTCTGATTTTCTAGCTAGGACTTCCAGTACTATGTGGAGTAACAGTGGTAAAAGTGGCCATCCTTTTCATCTTCCAGATCTTATACAAAAGGCTTTCAGTTTTTCCACATTCAGTATGATACTAGCGGTGAGTCTGTCATATATGGTTTTTCTGATGCTAATGTATATTCTATATCCAGTTTTTTAAGGGTGTATTATAAAGGAGTGTTGAATTTTATCAACTGCTTTTTCACCATCAATTGAAGTGATCATATGGTTTTTGTGTTTCATTCTATTGATATGGTGTGTCACATTGATTAATTTGTATATATTGAACCGTCCTTGCATCCCAGGGATAAATCCCACCTGATCATGATGAATAATCTTTCTAATGTACTGTTGAATTTGGTTTGCTAGTATTTTGTTGAGGATTTTTGCATCAATATTCATCAAAAATACTGATCTGTGATTTTCTTTTTTTAATGTGTATTTGTCTATTTTTGATATAAGGGTAATACTGGACTTATAGAATAAGTTTGGAAGTATTCCCTTTTCTGTTTTTTGGAGTAGTTAGATTAGTATTGGTATTCGTTTTTTAAAGATTTGGTAGAATTCAGCAGTGAAGCCATCAGTTTCTGGACTTTTCTTTACTGGGAGACTTTTTAATATAGCTTCAATCTCATTACTTGATACTGGTTTGTTCAGGTTTTGGATTTCTTATGGTCTAATCTTGGTAGGTTGTATTTTTCTAGGAATTTGTCCATTTCTTCTAGATTTTCCAATTTATTGGTATATGGTTGCTCATAGTAGCAATTAATGATCATTTGAATTTCTGTGGTATCATTTGTAATGTCTCCATCTTCATCTCTGACTTTATTTATTTGGATCTTCTCTCTTTTTTTCCTAGTCTGGCCAAAAGTTTGTTAATTTTGCTTAACTTTTTTAAAAACTATCTTGTTTATTTCAATTTTATTTATTTCTGCTCTGATCTTTATTTATTTTTTCTTTCACTTATTTAGGGTTTGGTTTGCTCTTGCTTTTCTAGTTCTTTAAGATGCATTTTTTGGTTGTTTATTTGAAGTTTTTCTTATTTTTTGATATCGGCACTTATGGCCATAAACTTCCCTCTTAGTACTACTTTTGCTATATTCCATAGGTTTTGCTTGTTGTGTTTCCATTATCATTTGTTTCAATAGATGTTTCAATTTTCTTTTTGATTTCTTCATTGACCCACTGGTCATTCAGGAGCATACATACAAATACATACATTTCCATGTATTTGTACAGTTTCCAAAATTCCTCTTGTTATTGATTACGAGTTTTATTCCACTTTGGTCAGAGAAGATGCTTGATATTATTTTACTTTTTTGAATGTTTTAAGACTTGTTTTGTGACCTAATGTCTTCCCTTGAGAATCATCCATGTGCTGAGGAAAAAAGTGTGTATTCTGCAGCCATTGGATGAACTGTTCTGTAAATGTCTATTAGGTCTATCTGGACTATAGTGTAGATTGTCCAGTGTTGCTTTGTTGCTTTGTTGATTTTTCCACCTGGACAATCTATTCTATCTGATGCTGAAAGTGTGGTGATGAAGCCTCTAGCTTTCTTTTTTTGTTTGTTTTTTAGTAGAGATGTGATTTCACCATGTTGCCCAGGCTGGTCTCGAACTCCTGAGCTCAGACAATCCGCCTGCCTTGGCCTCCCAAAGTGCTAGGATTACAGGCGTGAGCCACTGCACCTGGCTGCCTCCAGCTATTAGTGTATTGGAGCTCATCTCTCTCTTTAGCTCTAATAGTATTTGCTTTATAAATCTGGGTGTGTCAGTGTTGGGTGCATATGTATTTAAAATTGTGGGTTTTATTTTTTCTGAATTGACCCCTTTTATCATAATATAGTGACCAGTTTTGTCTCTCTTATAGTTTTTGACTATAAATCTATTTTTTCTGATAAAAGTATGGCTACTCCTGCTCTTTTGGTTTCCATTGGTATGGAATATTTTTTTCCATCCCATTGCTTTCAGTCTATGTGTATATTTATAGGTGAAGTGTATTTCTCGTAGGCAACAGATCACTGGGTCTTGTCTTTTTTGTATCCATTCAGCAACTCAGTGTCTTTTGATTCAAGAGGTTAGTCCACTTATAGTCAGTGTCTTTATTGGTAAGTAAGGACTTACTCCTGGCGTTTTGTTATTTGTTTTCTGGTTATTTTGTGGTCTTGTTTCCTTCCTGTCTTCCCTTCAGTGAAGGTGATTTTCTTGGGTCTTGCTTTTTATGTTTTGTGTATTAGTTGTATGTTTTTTTGGTTTGAGGTTACCATGAGGTTTGCAAATACTACCTTATAACCCATTATTTTAAGCTGATAACAACTTAACACTGTTTACATAAACAAACAAAAAACTGATAAACACTCTATGCCTTAACTTCATCTCCCTGTTGTTTTGACTTTTTGTTGTTTCCATTTATATTTTATTGTATTGTTTATGTCTTGAAAACTTGTTATGGTTTTTTATTGGTTAATTGTTTAGTTTTTCTATTTAAGATAGGAGTAGTCTACACACCACAGTTACAGTGTTATGATATTCTGCGTTTTCCTGTGTACTTGCTATTACCAGTGAGTTTTGTACTTTCCATGATTTATTGCTTATTAATGTCCTTTTCTTTCTGATCAAAATACTCCCTTTAGCATTTCTTGCAGAAAGTTCTGGTGTTAATAAAATCCCTAAGCTTTTGTTTGTCTGGGAAAGCCTTTATTTCTTATTCATGTTTGAAGGATATTTTCACCGAATATACTATTCTAAAGTAAAAGTTTTTTCCTTCAGCACTTTAATTATGTCATGCCATTCTTCTCTCCTGGCCTGTGAAGTTTGCACTGAAAATTCTGCTGTCAGACATATTGGAGCTCCATTGTATGCAATTTCTTTTTTCTTGCTGCTTAGGATCCTTTCTTTATCCTTGACCTTTGGGAGTTCAATTATTAAATGCTTTGGGGTAGTCTTCTTTGGGTTAATTCTGCATGGTGTTCTATAACCTTCTTGTACTTGGATATTGATATCTTTTATAGGTTTGGGAAATTCTCTGTTATTATTCATTTGAGTAAACTTTCTGCCCCTATCTCTTTCTGTACCTTCTCTTTAAGGCCAATAACTCTTAGATTTGCCATTTTGAGGCTATTTTCTAGCCTGCTTTGCTTCATTGTTTTTTGTTTCCTTTTTCTTTTTTCTTTTTTTTTTTTTGTCTTTTCTGTGTATTTTCAAACAGCCTGTCTTCACGCTCACTAATTCTTTATTCTGCTTGATTACGTCTGCTATTAAAGGACTTTGATGCATTTTTCAGTATGGCAAATTGCATTTTTCAGCTCCAGAATTTCTGCTTGATTCTTTCTAATTATTTCAATCTCTTTGTTAAGTTAATCAGATAGAATTCTGAATTCCTTCTCTATATTATCTTGAATTTCTTTGAGTTTCCTCAACACAGCTATTTTGAATTATCTGTCTGAGAAGTCACATATCTCTGTTTCTCGAGAGTTGGTCCCTGGTGCCTTATTTATTTCATTTGGTGAGGTCATGTTTTTCAGGATGGTGTTGATCCTAGTAGATGTTCTTTGATGTCTGGGCATTTAAGTGTTAAGTATTTACTGTAGTCTTCACTTTCTGGACTTACTTATAGCTGTCCTTCTTGGGAAGGCTTTCCAGATATTCAGAAGGACTTGATTGTTGTGATCTAAGTGTTGTGATCTAAGCTGTATCTGCTTTAGGGGCACCCGAAGCCTGGTAATGCTGTAGTTCTTACAGACTCATAAAGGTACTGCCTTGATGGTCCTGGACAACATCCAGAAGGATTCTCTGGATTACTAGGCATGGACTCTTGTTCTCTTTCCTCACGTTCTCCAAATGAATGGAGTCCGTCTGTCCCACTCCACCCCCGTCTCTGTCTCTGCCTCTTTCTCTGTTCTAGGCCATCTGGAGCTAGGAATATTGTGACATAAGCACCTCTGTGGCCATCACCACTAAAACTGTACTGGGTCAGACCTGAAGCCAGCACAGCACTGGGTCTCACCTGAGGCTTGCTGTAACCACTTCCTGGCTTCAGCCTGTGTTCACTCAAGGCTTTGGTGCTCTACAATCTGCAGGTGACAAAGCCAGCTATGCCTGTATCCTTCACTTCAGAGTGGCAGGTTCCCCCAGGCCCCGGGCATGTCCAGAGATGCCATTCAGGAGCCAGGGACTAGAGTAAAAAATCTTAGAAGTCTACCTGGTATCCTATTGTACTGTGGCTGAGCTGGCACTGAACTCAAAAGACGTAGTCCTCCCCACTCTTCCCTCCCCTATTTAAAAGCAGAGGAGCCTCACCCTGTGGCTCCCGCTACCACATCTCCATGCGGATTACTGTACCACTGATGTTCCCTTAAGGCCCAAGGGCTCTTCAGTCAGCTTGTGTTGAATGCTGCCTGGCCTGAGACTCACCCTTCAGAGCAGCACGTTCTCCTCTGACCCAGAGCAGGTCCAGAAATTCTATTCAATAGCCAAGTCCTGGAACCTAGGACCCCAAGAACCTGCTTGGTGCTCTAACCCCTGTGACTGAGCTGGTAACTAAGGTACAAAACAAAGTTCCCTCTGCTTTTCCCTTTGATTTTCTCAAGTAGAAGGAGTCTCACCCTGTACCCACCACAACTAGGAATGTGCTTAGTCTCACCTGAAGCCAACAAGTCTCACAGTCTCACCCAAGGCCCTCAATGTAGTTCCTGGGTATTACTGCTGGTTGTTTAGGGCCCAAGGTCTCTTCAGTTAGAAGGTGATGAATGCTACCAGGACTGGGTTCTTTCCTTCAGGGCAGCAGGTTGCCTTCTGGCCCAGGTTGTATCTAGAAATGTCATTCAGTAGCAGGATCTGGAAAGGGGGCTTCATAACTCTAACTGGTGCCCTACCCAACTGTGGCTGAGCTGGTATCCAAGATCCCAGACAGAGTCCTCTTTATTCTTCCATCTTCTTTCCTCAAGTGGAGTGGATGGGTCTTTTTCAGAGCCACGAGCTGTACAGCCTGTGGTTAGGAGGAGGTGATGCCAACACTCCCTTCCCCACCCTGGCTGGTGTCTCAGTAAGTCACATTCCCCCGCTCCCCCAGTCCACTGTCTCTGGCCCAAGTTCAACACTAGGACTTGCCTTGGAGTTGAAGTCCTTATGGCCTAGCCTGCCTTTCCAGTTTATTTTGGGCTCCAGAACACTTTAGCCTGCACTGATGAGTCTTACAGGGACTCAAGTTTGGACCACTGGGATCAGCGATTCCTTTCTGGCTAAACAGGCCCAGTTAAAATGCTCACTTTTTGGATGGACATCAGCTGCGTTTGGTCTAGTTTTGTTTTCTGTTATAATAGGGCAGCACTGAGCTCAGTGCCTCATAAATGCTACACTCTCTCTCTCTCCAGCACACCAAACATTCTCCACACCATGCTTCTGCTGCCGGAGAGGTGGCATCAGCTATTTGAGACTGTTTTTCCTGTTCGGTGCCTCATGTAGTGATGGGAAGTTAAAGCCACGTACTGTGAGTGCTCACCTGATTTTTGAGCCTTATGAATGTACTTTTTTTGATAGTTATTGAATTGATGTCCTTGCCTGGGGGGACAATCAGTGGAGATTTCTATTCTGCCATCTTGCTCTGCCCCTAGTTATAGTCTTTAAAAAATCTCACTTAGAATGAATATATGTTTTACTGCAAGGTTATTAACGTATTTGACTTCAGGGTGCCTTCCCAGACCTCTTGGATGGGAGGGGAGAAGAGTAGGAGATGTTGCATAATTATAGTACATGTACTATATTACCTTAAAAATACCAAAAATACTTAATTCCAAATGACATCTGGCTTCACCGGGATGGTGGGGCTACATAATATCTAGGAATTATAAATACTGTGAATGGAAATGAAGCAGATATGGATATAGAGAATAAGGGCCAATGGCGAAAAGGGTAAAAGTCAGAGGCGGAGGTTTTTTAGCTAGACTGGTGAGAGAATCCTCTCTGGGAAGTGATATTTGAGTAGATCCAGAAACATTCCAGGAACTTTCAAGGAAAAAGAGTGTTTTAGTCAGTGGGAACGGACATGTGGTTATCTAAAGAGACATTCCAATCTAAGAGAAGACAAAGGTCAAAGACTTAAATCAAGAGCGTGCTTAACATGAAAGCCACTAAGGCTATAGAATACGAAACAAGAGGAAGAGTCATCAGATAGGCTTTCAGAAAGGTAACCAGGATCCAAGTCCTTGCCTTAGATGTTATGGAAAGTCTTTGGGGAATTTTGAACAAGGGAGTCTGAAATTCAGTTTTCTTTTTAAAACTGTCATTCTGTTTCTCTATAGATAATTTTTAAAAATCACTCGACTTTTGTGGATAGTAGAGTAGTAGATGTTTGCAGTGGTGAGGATTGGAAAAGATAAGTGATCATGACAATGGATAAAACTCAGAAATTTGATGATGTGTGATCATATGGATACTTTTTTTTTTCAAGAAAGCATCTCGCTGTTACCTAGTTGGAATGCAATGGCATGATTGTAGTGCATTATTGCAGCTTCGACCTCCTGGCCTCAAGTGATCGTCCTGGTTGAGGCTCCCGAGTAGCTAGGACTATAGGCATGCAACACCATATCTCACTTTTTGTTTCTTTCTTTCTTTTTTTTTTTTTTTTTTTTTTTGGTAGAGACATAGTCTCACTATGTTGCCAACACTGTATAGATACTTTTTAATAAAATAATGTCCTAGTTATATTTTAACAAAATAATATCTTTTAGGTATCTGTTGAGTGAATGGTGTGCTATGAATTGATAATCTAAATATTATGCTATCATGTTTTTTGGGTTTTGTTATAGATTTTTCCCTAAGTATTAGGGCTAAGAAATGAGCTTGGTCATTATAGTGCTCTTACCAGCCTGCCTCTCTTTTCTCAAAGAGGGAAAGAGCCCCCAAACTTGGAGTAAAAAGAACTGTTTTCTTATGTCCGATCTGCCACTAACTGACTATAACATGGTTTATTTAACCACTTTTGATTTTGGTTTTCTATACTGTAAAGTGGATTGAATTACCTGATTGATAATAGCTCTGCTTGAATCTTCAGTCTTAAATTTAACAAGCCCTTTCTGTTAGATTCTACAATTCTATGATTTTTTAAATGAGACTGCATAAAAATCTCAAAACTTCCTTAAATGTGAATGTAAAAGAATACGGAATAACTGGATGTGTTCAAAATTGGTAAATTTACCCTGGTATCCTTTTTAACAGGACCAAGAAAATAAATACCAGAAATCAACAAGAGCACAGACTGTTTCCCTTCATCAATCCATAGAACCCTAATACTTCTTTAGTTCCATCAAACACAGAGGAATGACCACCATGGCAGATGGCGACAGAGGATGTCAACAATTTTTTGGAGGCAAGCAATGAAATATTTCTACTATGAGTTTTCTGTTATTAATCATGTAGAAGCAAGTAGAATTATATTGGGTTTTAGTTTAAAATGAAAAGCATTATTTACTGTAGGAATTTATGTATGCATAGCTATTTCTTTATTTTCTTTTTTTCCTCTTTTAACACCCATGCATGTCAGAAGTTACATTAAGATCCATTTGCCCTTACCTCCAGAGTAACAGATAGAATAAGACTATCTTAAATCCTTAAATACAGAACAAGGACTTAAATAACCGAAATTAAGTACCTATATTTGAAAACAGGACTTTTTCACATCTATCTTGGACACATATATAACTGTAAGTACTAAATAAAATTAGAAATTAGAATTATTTTAATTATTTTCTATTTATTTTAGAGTTGTTCATACTATTTGTGAATTTTATGTAGTTAAAGGTATCCCAGCATTTTTCCTCCCTTTTCTTTAACAGCTAATATAAAGTGCTCCAAAATCTTTGGAAGCCATCCCTTTACAACTCTCACAGCTTTACATTTTGTGAAAATTCCATATCAAAATATTTACTTGAACTTTTAGTTAATTCTATGACAGCTCCTATTGCTCCCAAAAGAGCATTTGGGCAAGGATTGTGGATCACAATGCCACCTTCAAATTTCAAATTAATTACATTACCTTTAAAAAAAAAAGCTTGCTTGGAAAGAAATTCACCATATATATTTTTAAATGTATAAGGAATCTGGCTTTTCTTAATTCATGAAAAATAAAGACTTAAGTAGATGAAAATAAAGTGAAATAAAAATATACACTTTAAAAAATTTAAGTAGAATTCTCTAAAATGTAATCTTTCAAGGGATTTTATACAAAGAAACTATATATATGCTTAGAATTTTTTATTTAGTGTTAATTCAACTCATCAGCCTAAGGTCGTCCATAAAAACATGTCTGCTTTTAAGTTTCACATAAGAGGAATGCTTTCTCTAGATAAAGAAGAAGATAAATGTTTAAAAATCCCAGTGTAGAGATTCTGAGTTTTCTTTCAGTAACTAGAGTCAAAATTAATTCTTGCTTTTCTGTTGGGGAAAATTTCATCTAATTACATTCAATTTATTCTGCAGCTTTTTAGACAGCAAATCCTGATCACCAAAGAAAAAGCAGCTGTGTTGCCCTTGCCTCACAATTATAACAATAGTATTATTATGCAGTCGCCAGAGTTTATGGAACCATGAGGTGGTTATATCCACTGGCTGTTTTCTGACAGAGACACACCTAAACCTTTCTGAATTGCTGATAATGTATGCCTTCTATTTGTAAGGATCTTCAAAGAAATAGATTCCACTGCTTCCTTCAGCAAGCCAATTTAGTATAACAGCTCTCAGAAGCAGAAAATTATTTCTTATAACCCTTTATGCACTTTCATCAACTGTTTCTAAAACTCATTTTCCTAGAATTGCATTTTAAATATTATTTAAATATTTTCTTAGTTTGGTATAATTCACTTAATTATTTTTTAAAACTACTAAAAATTGACCATTGTTTAATTAGTAGAAATATTCCTATAAACCATGCTTCCTTATAAGCAGTGTACATTTCTCCCTCAGTATCTGCAGGGGATTGACTCCAGAACCCCCTATGAATACCAAAAGCCAGGGATGTTCAAGTCCCTTATATGAAACGGTGCAGTTTTTGCATATAACTCACACATATCCTCCTTATACTTTAAATCATCTCTATATTACTTATACTACCGAATACAACCTAAATTCTAGGTAAATAGCTGTTATATTTTTTTACTCTGATTATTTTTTATTGTTGTCATGTTATTTTTATTGTCTTTTTTCTGAATATATTTGATCCAAGATTGCTTGAATTTTTAGATGCAAAACTTGTGAATACAGAAGACTGACTATACTATCAAATTTCTTTTTCTAACGTTTCCTTTTCTAACTCATCCACATACATCTTATTTTGAACTTCAGTTATTCTTTAACCATCAGACTGTATCAATGGTATATAGCTTTAACTTATTAAGAATTAAGCCCTTTGTTCTTTATTAATTTCATTCTATTTATGACCAAGTAATTAATAAGCCATAGATATTTATAATTCTAATCCCAGGTGCTATTTCATTTATTTTCCACATTTTTAGGGAAAGTTATACTGGTAAAAACTTTTAGAGGTTAGAAAGGCAGTTGAACATAGCAGGTATGATTTATAAGAATGCTACAGGAATACCACAGAGATATTGAATGTTTGGTTCCAGACTACCACAATAAAGCAAGCCACACATTTTTTTCCCAGTGCATATACAAGTTATCTTTGCACTATACTATAATCTATTCAGTGTGTAATTGCATTATGTCTTTAAAAAACAATGAACATTTCTTAATTTTAAAATAGTTTTCTAAAAATGGGGGGATGCTTTGGGGGGTTGGGGGGCAGGGTCTCACTCTCTCTTCCAAGCTGGAGTCCACACACACATGCAATCATGGCTCACTGCTGCCTTGACTTCCTGGACTCAAGTGATTCTCCCACCTCAGCCTCTGAAATAGCTGGGAATACAGGCATGCACTATCACACCAGGCTAATTGTTATACTTTTTTGTAGAGACAGGGTTTTGCCCTGTTGCCCAGGCTGGTCTTGAACTCCTGGGCTCAAGCGATCTGCCTGCCTTGGCCTCCCAAAGTACTGGAATTACAGGCATAAGCCACACATGCTGGCCTCCTTTTGGTAGTGAAACGTCTTACCTGGATGTTGATGGTTGCTAACTGGTCACAGTCATGGTGACCAGTCAGCAGCCATCAATATCCAGGCAAGACCCTTTATTGTGGCTGAAGATTGGGATGGCTATGGCAATATATTGAAATAAGACAGCAAAGAATATTGCCACATCAATTGACTTGACAAAGTAAATTGGTTTTCAATTTACTTTGCCCAGATCCGTCAGAGGATTCGCTATCTGTATTTGTAAGGCAGATACTATTTGTAAGGCAGATACAGCCTTACAAAATACATTTCTTAAGTAGTCTTGAAAGTCGATGGGCTTTTCAAGTTAGAAGAGTTGATCCATGGGCTACAGAAGGAATGTTATGTTACCAAGCATAAGAACAGCATGAATTTCCTTGTATATCTTAATCACAGCTCTTGGGTGACTAGGTATACTGTTAGTGAGTAGTAATTTTTCCAAAGGAGTATTTTTTTTTTTTTTTTCTGAGCAGTAGGTCTCAACAGCAAGCTTAAAATAGTCAGCAAATCATGCTGCAAACAGATGTCCTCTAGGCTTTGTTGTTTCATTTACAGAGCACAGGCAGAGTAGATTTAGCATAATTCTTAAGGGCGCTGAATTATTTGAACGGTAAATGAACATTGGCTGGAACCTAAAGTCACCAACTGCATTAGTCTTTAACAAGAGAATCAGTGGCTCCTCTGAAGCTTTGAAGTGGGGCATTGACTTTTCCTCTAGTTATGAAAATCCCAGGTGGCATCTTCTTCCAATTGAAGGCTCTTTTATCTACACTGAAAATCTGTTATTTAGCATAGCCACCTTCATCAGTGATTTTAGCTAGAGCTTCTAGATAACTTGCTGCAGCTTCTCCATCAGTGTTTGCTGCTTCACTTTGCACTTCTATGTTGTGTAGACAGCTTCTTTCCTTAAACCTCATGAATCAACTTGCTCTGCTAGTGTCAAACCTTTCTTCTGTAGCTTCCTCACCTCTCTCAGCCTTCATAGAACTGAAGAGAGTTAGGGCCTTTCTCTGGATTCAGCTTTGGCTTAAAGAAATGTTGTAGTCAGTTTGATCTTCTATCCAGACCTCTAAAAGTTTGTCTGTATCAGCAACAAGGCTGTTTTTCTTTCTTATCATTTGTGTATTCACTGGAATAGCACTTTTAACTTGCTTCAAGAGCTTTTCCTTTGCATTCACAATTTGGCTAACTGTTGGATACAAGAGGCCTGGCTTTCAACTTGTCTTGGCTTTTGACATGTCTTCCTTACTGTGCTTCATTCTTTCTAGCCTTTGATTTGAACTGAGAGACATGTGACTCTTCCTTTCATGTGAACACTTAGAGGCAATTATAGGTTATTACTTAGCCTCATTTCAGTATTGTATTTTGGGGAATTGGGAGCCCAAGGAGAGGGAGAGAGACAGGGAAACAGCCAGGCAGTGGAGTATTCAGAACACACAACATTGCTCAGTTAAGTTTGCCCTCTTATATTGGGGCAGTTCGTGATGCCCCAAAACAATTACAGTGGAAACATCAAAGATCACTGATCACAGATCACCATAACAGATATTATAATGAAAAAGTTTGAAATATGGTGACAGTTATGAAAATGTGACTCAGAGTCATGAAGTGAGCACATGCTGTGTGTGAAAACGGCAATGATGGACTTGCTCAGTGCAGAGCTGTCACAAAACTTCCATTTGCAAAGCACAATAAAGCAAAGCACAATAAAATGAGGTATGCCTACATACAAGAACACAAATCCACAGACCTGATTAAGGCTGATTTATTAACCACAACCATGCATTCTACCAGCTGTGTGACCACGGGCAAATTGTTGATTTTTTTCACCCCCAATTTGTAAGTCTTTAAAATTTGAGTGCTAATAATAATGTAATGTGGGGATTAAATGGAATAGATAATATACGTAATAAGCTTAGGTTCTTAGCACTACATAACATGTAATTCAATAAACAGATGACATAGTTATCCCACTCTGCAAAATAATTGAAAACAGGTTTCTTCATAGCAAGCTCAATTCTTAAAAAAGAACAATGATTCTTTTTATGCCAAACTTGCTTTACATCACTATATCTGTTTTACTGCTGCTAAATTTTGTTCACATTGAAATGTCCAAACAAGCAGTTTAAAGTTCATGTTTAAAACTATGAAAATGTGATTTATCCAGAAACCACATTAGAAAAATTATACCAACAGTTATTAACCTGAGTCTCATAGAAACTGTGTACATTCCAAATTTTGTTTAAAAATGTAGACAGCATGGACTGTTCTAAAATTTTAACTGAAGTCAACCACTATTATTTGGAGAAATATTCCATTTATAGGACAGAGTGATTTGAGGAATCTTCTTAGGATTAAATCTCTTTTATGTATATGTTGATCAGATGTTTATTTGGTCTGAAAAACTGATTCAATATTTCCACTGGAAAAACAAAAAGAAACAGACAATTTTGTTCTATTAATATTAGTGTTCTGGGTCTACTGTAACAAATTACCATAAATTATGTAGCTTAAAATAACAAAAGTTTATTCGTTCACAGTTCTGGAGTCTAGAAGTCCAAAACTAAGTTGTTGGCAGAGCCTTGCTTTTTGAAGGCTGGTGGGGAGAATTTGTTCCTTTTGCTTGGCTCTAGGGTTGCCAGCAATTTTTGGCATTCCATGGCTTGTAGACATATTACTTCAATCTTTGTGTTCATCATCACGTGGCATTCTCCCTGTGTGTCTGTTTCTCTTCTGCTCTTCTTATAAGGATTGGATTAGGGCCTACCCTAATTCAGTACGACCTCATCTTAATTACGTCTATAAAGACTGTATTTCCCAATAAGTTCACATTCATAGGTACTAGAGGTTAGGACTTCAACATATCTTTGGGGGAACATATATATGTATATATATGATAGAGTATACATAGATAGAGTATATAGATATAGATATATAACTGAGAATAGAATTAGAAAAGAAAAATGAATTTTGAAAACAAATTTCTTTTGTTCAGCCTCTGAAAAGAGGTTATTTCACTTGTGATAAGACATGATCTATGACTAGATCTACATGTTTTGCTTAGTAATATTTGACACCACCATTTCTTAGACATCGACAGTTCCTCGATCATTAATTTTCCTATCTACTCTCTAGCTTTATTTATTAAAATTTAAAGCAATAGCTATCATTTTGCTTGCTTTGTTTACTTGATGTCAGAGTTCAAACAATAGGTTTACAGATTCAAGACCACAGGATACAAACTACATGCATCAACAAATGAAATGCCCTGCGACTTTAGAGATGGTATACCATTTATATTTATAATCATACTTATAGTTATACTTTGTAAATGAACTTAGGTCAGATTTCCTTTTCCATATTCGCTTAAACCAGGGCCACCTTTTATTATTATGGGTAAGAAATTAAGAAAAATTGTTGACATTTATGGGTAATGTTTATGGATAAGGCTTATGGGTTATATTATGGGTAAGAAACTAAGAAAAATTATTGACATTTCAAAATGAACAAGTTTATTTTATTTACTTACACAAACACACACACACACACACACACACGTATATTGAGATAGGGTCTTGCATTGTAACCCAGGCTAGAGTGCAGTGGAATGAACGTGGCTCAGTGCAGCCTTAACCTCCTGGGCTCAAGTGATCCTCCCATATCAGCCTCCTGAGTAGCTAGGACCACAGCTGCACGCTACCGTGCCCAGCTAATTTTTGGATTTTTTGTGGAAACGGGATCTTGCCCATTCATCCGATTACTGGGTATATACCAAAAGGATTCTAAATCACGCTGCTATAAAGACACATGCACATGTATGTTATTTCGGCACTATTCACAATAGCAAAGGCTTGGAACCAACCCAAATGTCCATCAATGATAGACTGGATTAAGAAAACTTGGCACATATACTCCATGGAATACTATGCAGCCATAAAAAAAAGATGAGTTCATGTCCTTCATAGGGACATGGATGAAGCTGGAAACCATCATTCTGAGCAAACTATCGCGAGGACAGAAAACCAAGCACCGCATGTTCTCATTCATAGGTGGAAATTAAACGAGATCACTTGGACACAGGGTGAGGAACACCACACACCAGAGCCTGTTGTGGGGTGGGAGGAGGAGGGAGGGATAGCATTAGGAGATATACCTAACGTAAATGACAAGTTAATGGGTGCAGCACACCAACATGGCATATGTATACATGTGTAACAAACCTGCACGTTGTGCACATGTACCCTAGAACTTAAAGTATAAAAAGAAAAAAAAAAGAAAGAAACGGGTCTTGCCATGTTTCTCAGGCTGGTCTCGAACGCTTGGGTTCAAGCAATCCTCTTATTTCAGCCACCCAAAGTGCTGGGATTATAGGCATGAGCCACTGCACCCAACCTCATTATGAATTGTTAACATTAATTCAATGGCTTATTCTAGTAAAGCTCATTCTAGTGAAGGCTCTTTCTAATCATTACTACATTTTTAGTATTATGTCTTCTTTTTGGTCATGTCTCATATAGTATTCAGGCAATTGTCACAGATATTTCATGTAATAAAACTTACACAGAACTATTCTTTAGAAATTTCTCTGTTTCTTCAAGTTCACTGGCTGGTTTCTCTGCCATGTCCAATGTGCTGTTAAGCCTATCCAGTGAATTTTTCATTTTGATACTATACTTTTTAGTTTCATAATTTGCATGTGATGCTTTTGAAAAATATTTGTTATGGTAAAATATATATAATATAAAATTTTATCCATTTTTAGGTATACTTGGTTCTTTTTTATTGGTTTTATTTCTCTGCTGAAATGCTATTTGGGCATTTATTATGATTATCTTTTTCTTTATGTTCTCGGTAATAGCTGCCATAAGGTACATGTATGAATCATCTCAGAGTCTGTTCCATTGGCTGCTTTTTCTGTGGACTTTGGTGTGTATTTTTCTGTTTTGTTACATTTCTAAGAAATTTTTTATTGTATATTAGATATAGATGACACACTGTAGAGACTCTAGATTCTGTTATCTTCTTCTGAAGAGTATTGACCTTTTTCGTAACAGTTAAATCAGTAGCTGCTCACATTTATCTAGTGAAGGTTTGGTTTGATGTTTTGTTAGAGAGTGGATCTATTTTGGTTTTGTTCATAATCCTTGGGTGACTTCCTTAGTATAGGGATATAATATTTACTCCTAAAACATGGTCCTTTATGGATTTCTGTGGAAAGCCTGAGGTGTTATAATCTGCTTTTATTTGATGGGATGCAAACTTGAAACTCTTTGTCTCATGTAATGGGCAGTAGAAGAAATCCTTATTTTTGCTTTCCAGCTGTTACTTTCCATTGGGTTTTTGAAGTCTTCCCCATGCATGCATGTACAGTTTAGGTGCCAGCCTAGGTGGGAATTGATATATAAATATTGTATACTCCTCCTCTGTATTTTCTTCCTTTCTGGACTCCCCCTCCCCAACCCTCGATTTTCAGCCATTCTCTCAACCCTGAATTCTGCCCTCTGATACCTCAAGCAAGTAAGACTGTGGCTTTCTGCTTAAGTTCTACTTGCTCATATACCATTGTACCTCAGGAGAGCCATATAAATGTAGAATTATATGTTGCCCAGTGATGTTATCTTCTTTCAAGGGTCAAATCCTCACTCTTTCTATTTCTGCCTACATTTGGTCACTCTGTAGTATGTCTTCAAATAATTGTGTTTTGCTTATTGGCTTTAGTATTTTTTCACAGTTTATGGTTGTTATCAACGGGAGAATTAGTGTGATTTAAGTTACTTGGCATTACTTGAATTGGAATTACTGGGTCTTTTCACTTTCATACTTACCTGTTCGCTTTATTATTTCATGTCATCATTAGTGTAGTCACTTTGACCTAGGTTTGATTCCTGGTTCTGCTGTTTATTACTGTGTTACTTCAAACTTCTGATCTTCAGTGTTCCTGTATGTAAAGTGGAAATGATCATATGTATCTCAGAGTTGCTTTAGAATATTAAATGTGAAAATATACGTAAAGCCTGTGACACGTAACATAGAAGTTAATTTACACCTGTAAATGCTACTTCCCTTTATTACCATAATTATTTTATAAGGTTGGAAGGTCAAATATTACTATATAGGATGAATTGCTTAAGATCTTACTACTAGATACCAGAAGTATGGTTTAATTATATTAAATATATAAGGTAAATTTATGCCTACCAGTGATTCATTTCTGATATATATATATATATATATATATATTCATTTCTATATTATTACATCAAGAAGAATTACCTGCGATTTTGAGGAGAAATAGAAAAACAAGGGTTAATAACAGTAAGGCATTATCGCATGCCAGTGTTCTGGGCTGTGTCCTTTTTCTCTTCTGGGTACACTTAAAGCCAGCCCACTGTCAGGTTGCCAGAAGATATTACTGCAGTATTTCTTTTCTATCAAAGAAGAACGAGTCCAAGGAAGTTTGTGATTTTAGAGCCAGACGGAATTTGCAGTGAGAAATCAGGCCCAGTGAAATAAATACGTGTGTATGTGATCAGTGAAGAATATATTAAAAAATATACCACTATATAACGAGCTATTCTATCGTCAGAGTTTCCTTATGACTAAAAAATGAATGAGTTGTACCCTTGCTAAACACGTAATTTTAGAAACTGCGTATTGAATGGTCTTTGCCACGAACGAGTAGTTAACATAAGTGTCTGTCCTGCCTCTTAGAATCATGTTTTGAATGTGTGTACGTATAGATTGTTTTGTGTTATTTTTAAGCAATGCATAGGATTTTATGTGTGGATTTCAAAAACATTTTGCTATAGTGGAAGTAATATTATGGTGAAGATAACAGGGGAAACTGGTTGAGGTTGCTCTGTAAGCATTATTACAGTTGCCATTCACATTTGTGCCTGTTCAAATAGAAACCCATCAATCATGTAAACTTAGGGCCAGATTCTGATCTCTAATGCACAGCATGAATTGCCACATATCTTTTTTCCACCAAAAAAAAAAAAAAAAAGTGCTCAGTCACATCTGAGATTAAAATCTGTCCTTTCAAATTGATTTTATTTTTATCTAGACTAAGAAGCAAAGTATAGTGTCAGTCCTGTCAGGATGTGATTTCTTTTTTTACATATAATTCTTACAGAATCAAGTGTTTATGTATTTCTGTAATCATAATAGCTCTGAGAAATATAGAAAAATTATTGTTGTACTTTTTAAAATGGAATCTTTTTATCCCTACGTGATCACATGTGCTAATGTGGATTGTAGGGAAAAGCTGTATTATTAAAAATAAATTACCTAAGGTTATAATATATGAAATGCAAACAAAACCTGTTTACATAGATTATTCTGTTTATAAGAATATATTTTATATTTTCCATTAAAATTTAACAATCATATTCAACCTTACCAATAAAGTAAAATATTTAAAATAATAAAGTTACCTTGTTTTGGCACTTGTGTGAGGGTTTTTTTAAAAGTTGTGAGATAATTGACAAAAAGTTGGAAGATAACATTTTTATTTGAATTTTTTCTTATCCAAGGAAAATTAGTTCAATTTATGTATATTTTTATATTTAGCTGTGTATATTGAAAGCTTCTTATGACCAAAGCACCAGGCTAGACCTTTTTTGGGGACCCAAAAAGATGAATCTGATATCACCCTGCCTCAAAGAAGCATATGGTTTAGTAGGACAAACAAAAGCACACATATCACACATAGATAAGTATAGAGTGGAGAAACTTTCAGACTGTACTTCTCAGCACTATGATTCTATAGAAGAATCTGGGTATGTGCCATTTTTTTGCATGTATTTCTGAATTACAAATGATCTTTAAGGGAACCTAGCATAGTGCCTGGAACATAATAGGTGTTCAAAAATGTTGAAAGAGTGGGCGAATATTCTCTAGTGCCTGGGATAAGGCAACATGCTAGATGTAATGTGAGCCTATGTATGTGTGTTAACTGTCTCTGCTGGAAAACAAGGTATTTTCGAGTTAAACTGATTTTATCTGGCTTTCACCATTTTGTAGAACAAAATAGGCAAATTATTTCTTCAAACTCCAGTTTCTTCATCTATAAAGTGTGGTGACAATAGCTATCTTATAAGTTTGTTATGAAGAGTGAATGAGATAATGTGTATAAAGCTTATATTTTTATGGTGGCTATAAGAGTTTAGGTTAGAAATTAGTGTTACAGTTACTATTACTATTATTTTTACTAATAAAGAGTGGGTAAAAGTACCACATTATGAGACAGTAGTTAAACCATAACATTGACTTTGCATGTCTGTAAGAAGCAGAATTTTTATTTCGAATGGGTAGCCCGTCATTCAATCTATATTATGTGATTTTTTTTAATTAAGGAAATATGTCATTAGCTTTAAAATTAACATTATTTTACTTTGTACTGTATCATTTTGTCTTTGTATATTGAAAACTCAAATAAATACTTAGGAATTAGTATTTACTTTTTAAAAATGTATTCATTCAACAAATATTTACTAATTGCTATTTGCCGAGCATTGTAGTGGGCACTGATGACAAAGCAATGAACAAGGCTGACAAAGTCTCTGCCCTCAGAAAGTTTACATTTTCTGTTTCATTTGTAATGGCCCTGGATTTGCAGATCTGGCCCTTCAAAACTGGTTCACAGATGGTTAATGGTGTCCTAAACAGTGTGCTTGAGATGTAGGGAGTAGTTATCATAGAAGTGAGACATGTGAGGTTTTTTTTCCTATAACCCATGAATCATAATCAGGCCAGATACCAAGTGTAAAAAGTTACTACATTCAAGCCCACATTCCTGGAAGTTATATGTAATTGTTCTCCTTTGTCATCTTAAAGTAAAGATAAATTTTAGAGCATGCTTTACAAAATTATGAGGGCCTAGGTACAAATGAATAACAGAGTTAGGTAAGGAAGGCACATGATCACTATTAAATCTAACTTGTTAGCAATATTTTACTTTAAAGTTGAGCACTGTGGCTCACGCCTGTAATCCCAGCAGTTTGGAAGACCGAGGCAGGAGGATGGCTTGAGCTTAGGATTCAAAACCAGCCTAGGAAACATAGTGATACCCTGTCTCTACAAAAATTTTATTTTTATTTTTTGAGACAGAGTCTCGCACTGTCACCCAGGCTGGAGTGCAGTGGCACTATCTCAGCTCACTGCAACCTCTACCTCCCGGGTTCAAGCGATTCTCCTGCCTCAGCCTCCCGAGTAGCTGAGATTGCAGGCGCCCGCCACCATGCCCAGCTATTTTTTTGCATTTTTCATAAAGACAGGGCAAAAAAACCTTTTTTTTTTAATTAGCTGAGTGTGGTGGTGCGTGCCGGCTTGTGCCTGTGGTCCTAGCTATTCAGGAGGCTGCAGTGGGAAGACGGGTTGAGCCCTGGAGGCTGAGGCTGCAGTGAGCTCTGATGGTGCCACTGCATTCCATCCTGGGTGACAGAGTGAAACCCTGTTTCAAAAAATATATGTCTATATATATTACTTTCAGTATAAAGAATTAAGTTTCTTTTTATCTTTTGAGTATTAGAAAACCTTGGGCTTTGGGCTGGTACCTAGATTCACAGTTATTTTCTGTTTGGAAATTTTATTCTATCTCCCCCACCATTAATCACCTTATAGCTAACTTTACTGGTTAAAACATTCTACTAAGCAGAATAGACTATCACTTCTAATTTTCTATGCTTTCCTGTTTGTTTACATCAGACATTAAGTAAACTAAGAGTATACAGTTTTGTTGCTAATTTAATTTCTTACTAATAGGAGAATTTGGGCAAGTTCATCTTTTTTTCCTTCACTGTATAGATGATAACGTTTAACTGATTGGTATGTGATTCAGATTTCAAAATGAAAATGAAGTCGTAGGATACACGAGGTTTCATGTAGTTATTATTGGCAAGAAGAGAGATAATGATTAATGATAGAAATTGCTGTTAATTGAGCATTTTTAAGTGCCCTATGCTACATATAGATTATAGTTTGGCCTCAAAATAAATCTGCATGATAGGAATCATTATTTCCAGATTCTATATAAAGGAATATACTCTAAAAAACATTAACTGACTTGCTCAAGGACTTTCAAGTTAGTCAGTTAGTGAACCAGAATTCAAATTGGGATTTGTATGTATCAGAATCCAGCACTCATGACATCACATTGCCTTTCTTGGGTGCTAAAACACAAGGTCGAGTGAAAATGCATATGCATCGTTAGATTCTCTATTATGACCTTACTCTTTTCTCCTTTTAAAATTTTTATTCATGTATTATGTGTACATGTTAAATAGTACTGAGTGCCCCAACCCTTGGAGTTCATCTGCAGATAACTGCTTTTAATTGTTTGCTACTAGCCAGGCACGGTGGCTCACACCTGTAATCTCAGCACTTTGGGAGGCTGAGGCGGGTGGATCATGAGGTCAGGAGTTCAACACCAGCCTGGCCAAGATGGTGAAACCCCTACCTCTTCTAAAAATACAAAAATTAGCATGATGGCAGGCACCTATAATTCCAGCTACTCAGGAGGCTTAGGCAGGAGAATTGTTTGAACCCGGGGTGCACAGGTTGCTGCAGTGAGCCGAGATCGTGCCACTGCACTCCAGCCTGGGTGACAGTGAGACTCCATCTCAAAAAAAAATTGTTTTCTACTGTTCAGGTACCTGTTCCTAAATACGTTTCTTTTTTAACTGCTAGCTCTAGGTTTGCCAATATGAGACGTTATAGAAAGAAGTTATAGGTCATTTGTCTATTATCACGGAAGATGACGTAGCATACTTCTACCACCTAGTACCTCTTTGTTATCCCATCCTTGAAATATAGTTAGTTAAACCAAAAACAAATATTTTCCTTATTGATGTTATATAAATATTCTCTGTAACACCAAATAGTTATAATTACATTTCCTTTCTTGTAAAGCTTTTTTTTTAATTGTCTAGTTTTTCTCTCATTCTGCATTCAGCTTTTTATAATATAGAAAAAAAAATGTCTTCCGCCTATTTATTTTCCTGTCTTTATCCCTATTTCTTGAAACCATGGTTGATATAAATATTACTTTTTATTCAGTTTGTTTCTTGAATAAATTTTGCAGCAGATTTTCTTGCAGACTCTATGACTTACCTCTGTCAGAAATTAATTTTAGTTTTTAAAGAGCCTCTGTCCTTGTTTCCAAATTTTACCAAAAACTACATTTGAGCCATTTTTGAATAAAATACACAAGCTTTAAAACAAACATTGGCAGTCTTTTTTCACATCAAATAACCTTTATGGTAGGAGGAATGTTTTAACCAGGCCATCCTTTAAATAAGTTACCACAGGTTTTCAGCACATAGCCAGAGAAAATGGTGGCCCAAAGCCAGTTCATATATTGAGTTCCTTTAACGAGCATAACAGCTACATAGGGGCATTCTAAATTTAAGCTTGTACAGCATATTGAGTGGTGGCATACAGTGGTAAGTCCACTGAGCCTAACAATTTATAAAATTATAAATATTATATAAGAGCCAACAATTAACAGTGTCTTTTCCTTGGGGTTATGTGGAGGGAGGGATGGGGGCTACAACTCTTTACTTTCATACTTCCATACCATTTGAATTTTGTTCAAAATGAGTATTTGTTACTTTTTGAAACCAGAAAGAAACAGGATTAAAGACATTCTAAAAGCAATAAGGTAAAGGATAAAGCTGAGGGGAAAAAAATAAAATTTAAATTTTATGTCTTGTTAGTATGGTGAACTTAGGTACCCTGATATTTCATGATAAACAACTAAAAATAATGTGAAATATAAAAATAGTGTTTATATGCAACTATGAACTGGAAAGATGGCAAATACTAAGAGGCTAAAACAAACAAACACAAACCCTACATAAAAAATAGTGTTCAGAGAGGTAAGCCTTAAGGATACTTGCTGAACCTGGTAAATTCTGGGTTACAATTTTGTTTTCATGGCCTCCTATTGAAAGAGGAACAGGAGACAGTCAAAATCCTGGACACATCCAAGGTAGAGTCTATTCTTAAGGTCCCCTCAGTATGGACGTCCAAATATCTACATCTTTATTGGAAGGGTACCTATTAAAATCAGCTATGATTTCCCATGACACTGCAAGGAAAATTGGTTAATTTAAACCTTGACATTGCGCATGGAATGAAATATCTCTTTGATCATTTGAATATCAAGCTGGTATTGTGGGTTTGCTACTGAAGTTCACACTACATAAGTGATACCAAAAAACAAAACAAAACAAAAAACAAAAATTAAAGCCAAGAACTTAAGGTAGTCCCACATAGCTGGCAGAAGCAAACATAAATTTTTGTTGAAGGAATCTGCCTTCAAAATTTCCACAGGTAAAATTCCCCCAAAATATGAATTTACTGTCAAAAATTATAAACCAAGGCATCATGAATGAGTGTCAGAAACCATATTCTAAAGAAAGACTCATAAATATTTTATATATTAAAAATTATCAGGGAGAATATAAAATAAGTCTGTTTAATAAAGAAATATGAGATTAAAGATAATGATATGACATTCCTGAGGAAGAAGAACAAAGTAGGGAGACTTATATGAAGATTTAATATAACGCTATAGTGATTAGTAGAGTGTGATACTGGTGAAAGATAGACAGATTAACCAGGAACAAAATAGACTGCTTAGAAACATCTATCTATAGGTGATAAGTTGGTATATAAAAGAGCTAGCATTAGGATAAGGGTTGACTTTTCAATAAGTGATACTGGGATCTTTGATTATCCATTAAGAGGAAAATGAAATTTGACCCCTACTTTATATCATATGTAAATATCAGCTCTAAGTGGAGTAGAGACTTAAATATGAAAAGCAAAACTATACAAATTTTAGGAGAGTATCTTTCGAGTAGAGAGAAAATGAAAAAGCCATTAAGGAAAATGTTGTTAAATTGTATTGCATTACAATTGTGATATTCTTTTCATCGAGAGTCACCTTAAAAAGAATGAAAAGACAAGGTGCAAATTAGAGAAGACATTCACAGTACATCTAATTGAAAAAGAATTATTGCAAGTTAATATAAAAAAGACAGAATTGGAAGTTGGCAAAGACTTTTTGTGTCTTAATCTGACTTTGCTTTCCAATAACCCTTTATTTCTGATCATCTCAACCTGTTTGACCACCTGCCTACCCATAAAAGGGGCAAAATCCACTGCCATGAGTTCCTCGGTTATTGTTTTGGAAAAAACAATAAATAAAATAATTAAAAGGAAAATTTTAATCGGCATACTGAAAAAGTTACTCTTGAGCTTACTTGCTTTCATATCTTTTTCTCTACCCCCACACAATTCATTTTTCCCTTCTCTCAGCTTCTGACCTTTGACACAGTTCATTGCATTGCATTCATTATTCTTGTATGGTATCAGGTAGATACTGTATTATATACTGGAGAATTATACTGATAGTTTTCCTCTGACATGATTTATATAAATATGTATCATATTTGCATTGATAAGTCTTTTAAAATTGTGCTTCTTTTTAATTGTGAATTTTGTGGGCAGTATTATTACTTACCTCACTCTTTTTCCTCCTGCCTTCTATTACCATCTAAATCAGTGGTTCTCATCCAGGGGAATTTCGCCCCCTAAAGGAACATTTGACAATATCTGGAGACATTCTCAATTGACATTACTGGTGGGGTTTGACTGCAGGCCAGGGATGCTGCTTCGCATCCGACAGTGCACAGGATAACCCTCCACAGCAAAGTATTATATAAAATGTAAATAGTGCCACAGTTGGAAACTCAGCTCTTTAACTTTTTTTTGCTCCTTTCTTATTATGCTTGTCTTCTGTTTTTGGCTCTACCTCTCATAACTACCCTAGTAGACCCACTGATCTTCCTAATACAATAAAGAATACGTTCTCATTTGGCTACTACAATTAATATATAGCCATAAGATACAACTTTTTCAAACAAGATCATGTCTTTTGTGGGAACATGGATGGAGCTGGAGGCCATTATCCTTAGCAAACTAATGCAGGAACAGAAAACCAAATACCACATGTTCTTACTTATAAGTGGGCACTAAAGGAGAACTCATAAACACAAAGAGGGTAACAACATAAACTAGGGCCTACTTGAGGGCGGAGGAGGGAGAGGATCAGAAAAAAGTAACTACTGGGTGACAATAATCTGTACAACAAACCCCTGTGACACAAGTTTACCTGTGTAACAAACCTGCACATGTACCCCTGAACCTTTTCTTTGCTGGGCCGCACAGAATAGTACTGAAAGTGGAGAATGGATTGGCAGAAACAGGTTTAATTGAAGACAACTAGGGCTTTTCTGCTGTTGAAGATCAGGGCTTTTTCTCCAGAGAGATTATGAAATTTTGACCAGTTAACCTAACATGATGAAAAACTTCACCAGATAGTAATCCTACCTTGTTTTTCATTTCTGGGCTTTATGGACAAGAAACATTTAATGAGTGACTGGTTTTATGTGCCAGTCATCATACTATGGTGGTGCTTTCAGAGAGCTAGCTTTTTAATTCCCAGAACAACTCTAAGAGAAATGTTATTGTTCTTATTTCACAGAAAAGAAAGCTGGGACTTAAAAGAGAAGTAGATGTAAATGCCTTGCCCAGTGTCACTCGGAGGAGCCTGATCCCAAGTTTTCTAACTCAAGTTTTGTGTTCTTTCTGCCGCCCTACTTTGCCACTTTATCACTTGCAGCATGCATGCCTGTTTCATCTAGTTCTTTTTAAAGCTTTTGTTCTCTGGAAAATAAATTATTTTTTAAATAGAGGGTTTTTTAACTTTTTTTTGTTGTTGTTTTTTTGTTTTTTTTTTTTTTTTTGCTTTTTTCATTTTTTACCCTGACACAATTCAGAGTGCCTAGTATAGTGCTATAGGTACTAAAATAATGCATAATAAATATTCTTTAAAAGTAAAAAAGGGTGTTGGGCAAAAGGGTACAAAGGGGAAAGGCAGAAGTGCCTGACCTCTTTAGAACAGTGCAAGAAGTCTGCCAGAGCAGTTATTTTATAACAAAAAAGCTTAGATTTTTCAGTCTAAATAAGGACTTAATTAACATTTCCATTCAACTCAAGAAATACTGTACTTCAGAAGCCCTTGTTACTTGAAGTATTTGAATTGTTTATTTCACTGATTTTTTTCTGGTTGCAGTGAGGTTAAATGTTATAATAAGAAAGGCAAGAATTCCTGTGCATTATGGGCTTAGCTGTGACTTACCATTCTTATCATCAAAATACAACATGATTCGTCTTCATTTTCATAATTTTGTTTTACAATGAGAAAAAAGCAATCGAAAGTATTTAATACCCACTTATGATATTAAAACTAAAGTTCTCAGTAACTTATACCTCATAAGCCAAAGTAGAATGGCTAACATAAATTTATTCAAAGTATACATTTTGCATAATTCCTGTTCAATTGAAAATACCTCTTGGTCATAATTCTTGAAGAGTTGTTATTTTTCAGAGTCATTCCTTCATGTTTTAAGGTGTTCCAAAGTCTGCATATTTAGCTTAAATCTTAGTATGTGTAAAAATGGTTCAAAGATAACATTTAGCAAATGTACATATGGTCAACAATTAATGCAATTGTTGACTTTTCTAACATTTGATTGCTGTATGTTCAAAATGACAGGTCATTTTGAGACGGGAAGAAGTAATCTTTGCAATTTCCCTGCCTTGCTATCATGAGTGAGATATCAGCAGCAAAATAATAATTGTATTAGATAAATCAGTACATTTTAGAAGTTACGTGAATGATCCAACTCAAAATTATTCTCAGCCAAGTGTGGTAAATTTTGTTTTCCCACACCTCACTCCTGCCAGAGACAGTTTAGAAATGTGTAGAGGCATTGTTGGCTGCCACAGTGATTGGAGAGAGAGAACTATCAAGAGGGTCCAGGAATATAAAATTTCCAGTGGATCAGGGGACAGTTCCATATAACAAAGACTTTTGCTGTCCAGAATATCTGAAGTGTCCTTATTAAGAAACACTGGTCACGGTGACTCATGCCTGTAATCCCAGCACTTTGGGTGGGTGAGGTGGGCCGATTGCTTGAGCCCAGGAGTTCAAGACCAGCCTGAACATAGCTAGACACCCTCTCTACAAAACACCAAAAAAAAAAAAAAAAAAAAAAAAGCCAGGCATGGTGGTGTGCACCTGTAGTCCCAGCTACTGGGGAGACTGAGATGGGAGGATCACCTGATCCCGGAGAAGTTAAGGTTGCAGTGAACCCAGATCATGCCACTGCACTCCAGCCTGGGTAAAAGAGTGAGACCCTGTCTCAAAAGGGAAAAAAAGAAATACTGAAAGATACAGACTCATATTCTAGTTATGAATAGGTGTGAAATACCAGATACCAGGTATCTTTATGGAAACCTCTGCGAGTTAGTGGATCTTTAAGGGGAAAAATAAAAAACAAAAACACTTTGTTTTGTTTTGTTTTTCAAGACGGAGTCTCACTCTGTCTCCCAGGCCCGAGTGCAATGGTGCAATCATGGCTCATTGCAGCCTCAACCTCCCAGGCTCAGGTAATCCTCCTACCTCAGCCTCCCATGTAGCTGGGACTGCAGGCATGCACCATGATGCCCAGCTAATTTTTGTATTTTTTGTAGAGACAGGGTCTTGCCATGTTAGCCCAGCTGGTCTCAGACTCCTGAGCTCAAGCAATTTGCCTGCCTCGGCCTCCCAAAGTGCTGGGATTGCAATAATGAGCCACTGCACCCAGTCTGGAAAATATTTTAAATTTAACAAATCTCTAGCCATGAGCATGTTTATTGGAAGAATCGCGTTTACCTATGTCATCATGGCATTGTAGTGTCTGAAGAATGTATCTTGAACTATTGTTATGGACATTTTTCTCTAGTGTTCACTTTTTAAAAGAAGGCCCAGAAATGGAAATAGGGACTTAATCTCCTATTATGAGGAGATTATTGGGGTTTGGGTTCTGAAACTGAGCAGTAAAAATTGGCTTTCATCTACGTAAAAAGACTCACCTAATGGCCTGGTACTTCATGCAGAAAGTCAAAATAAAAAGTAGAGGGAACTTTACTAGGAGATTGTAACACCATCATCTTCACCGCAGACTGAGAAAATTGAAATATATTGACCCCTTACTCTTTCCTAGGCATTGAGAAAAGACCTTTATATGTAGTTATCCATTTATTTGTACAATAAAATTTCACTGTAATGTACAATAGGAAAACTGCTGGGGAAATATATAGCTCTTACAATCCGGGGACATCAAGTATGGTGATGGAGACAGAGAAACAGTCAGTTGTAACTACATATGACAAATTCTATAATATGTAATACATATTGGTTGCAGTGGGGGCATATACAGGCATACCTCAGAGATACTGCAGGTTCGGTTTCAGACCACCCCAGTGAAGCAAATGTTGCAATAAAATGAGCCATAGGATTTGTTTTGTTTTCCCAATGCACATAAAAGTTATCTTTATTCTATACTGTAGTCTATTAAGTATGCAATCTCATTATATCTTTAAAAGCTATTGTCAGGTTCTAACTGAGGTCCAAGGGGAGTCAATGAGTGAGTGGCGGGTAGCTGGAAATCACTCAAGGAATTGTAGACAGTTTCAACATGGCTTTACTCTTTCTCTGGGCACGAGCAAGCCATATGTACAGCATTAGCAGGGTAATTATACCTTTTACAGACAATAGTGGCTCCAAGTCAAGCACAAGCTCATGTGGGTGATCACCTAATGTGACTCACGTGACATGGTTACATAAATGTGTGTGGTTGTGCGCCAAACATGCTGAGTCATGATGCACTGGAAGTCTACCCCAGCCTACTCCTGACTAAAGCACAGCCATTTCCCTTACTTTCCACCCTTTAGGCCAGGGACATCCCCTGGGCAGGGACACATACCCATAGGGTAGAGCCCTGAATCCATAACTCACAACAACAATACGGAGAGCAGTAGCTCACTACTAGGATCCCAGCTCTGCTACTCATGACTATTAGGGCCCAGCATAGGCCAGAGCCTAGGATGCCCACCCTCTCTGCAGGGGTTCATCAGCAAGGCTCTTGACCGCCTTAATCTCCCATGACACCCCTTGCAGGGCTGCTGTTATGTTCTGCTGATTGTTAGGGATAAAGGTGCAACGTTGTGTTCATAAAAGGCAGCAGTTACTATGTCTAAGGCCATTTGGTTTTGCAACACCACCTTTCTGATCTAATCAACCTCATCCATTAACAGGAGGAGTGTCACTCAGGTGGAATTCAGAATCTGAGTGGTGTGCTGTGCAAGAGCAGTAACTTGTACTTCTACAGTTATGACACCTGCTCCAGGGATAGTCATTGTCAAGGGGTAGAACTACCAGGGGGCTCGTCGCACTCACAAAAGCTAAGAGCATAGCACCTCCCATTTATGCAGGCATCTGGGAAACATGGGGAGAACAGTGGCAGGTACATAAGGTCACCCCCAGGTACAGCATCCAATTCAGTCCACTGGTAGGTAAGGCCACCCTGTGTCCCCACAGACCCATAAACTCCCAGGGGGGCACAAAATCCATCAGGGACCAACCTTGGTGGGACCGCTTTTCCACCATATGTTCAGTGTGATGACATGTGTTATGTTTACACAGACTGTGACGGATATCCATCCCACACAGTGGTGTTACCCCAATGTAGCTCTCTGCACCGCGGTGCTTGGGCTGGGGGTACTACATGTTCCCCCACTAGCCAGCTCCACCCATCATAAGCACTATGGGCCAACCAGGGGGCAGGCGTGCTGTGGGTCTTGCAGTGTCCTTTGTCCAAAGCTTGCTGCATCATGTTCCAGGCATTGACCATGGAACCCCAAGTCTCCAGCCATGTCCAGTTCTCCGCAGATGCTGAATGCATGTGCCAAGGCCGGCCGTCTTCAGCTGCTGCTGGAAGGGTGGTACAGAACCAACAGTTGGAAACACTGGTCATCTCAGCATAGGTGTGGGCCCAGTCCACAATGCAGTTGGAGCCTGTTAACCTATGGTCAAAATGACAGAGCAGGCACAGGTACTAACAAAGGTAGATCATGGCAACACAGGCAACACAGAGGCTAACTTTTCATCCCTAGATAACAATGCAGCTGCCAAGGGCTTCTGCCCTGGGCGATGGTACCACACCTCCTCAGCTCCCCATGGTTCCTTTGGGTCTTGTATCTGTGCCAAAGTCACAGGGGAGCTCTTAATAGGCCACACAGACAGTACATGTGTCCCCCGGAGGAGGGTTCTTTCCCTGGCCATTCACCTATGAGCAGTCAACCACGGGGGCCATGTATTGAACACCCAAGGAATAACATGCAAGTCATATTGTTGGCCCTCCACCCAGGGAGCTACAATGGCCAACCACTGGCAATGGGGGGATTGGAGGGTCAATGGCCACAGCCAGGTTTTCTATTCCCCTGCCTTCAGGTGCACTGGGTCAGGCAACAGCAGGTTACCATTCATCATCATACCTGGTTGGAGGAGGTCATCCTTAGTGTGTATCTGCAACTGAATGGGGTTGGCAGCCTGTTGTAACAAAGCCTCCACCAGGGCCGGGCTGCCTTTCCATGGCCATTCATTCGAGGTTTAGAGCACCAGGTCCAGCCTGGAACTCCAGCCCTACAAAGACAGGAGTGTGACATGCAAGTATAACCCCTTCTTCAAGAGCCCATTATATTGCTCAATCATACCTGCAGCTTGTGGGTTGTATGGCACACAGAATCTCCACTTTATGTCCTTTTGTTGTGCCCAGTGTTGTAAGTGTCGTCCAGTGAAACGTGTTCTCCTATCAGTCTCAACGGCCAGAGGGCGACCATACAGGGGACATAAGTGTTTCAAGGCCTGGATGGTGTTCTGTTGGTCAGCCACCCTGCAAGGGTAGGTGAACAACAGGCCTTTGGCTGTGTCCACATCTGTTAGCACATGCATATACCCTTGTGACTTTGGCAGCGGCCCGATGTAGTCTGCTTTCTGCCTGGTCAAGGGCACTCGCCCTGTCGTTACTTGTTGCATAACATTGGACAGGTGCCTCTGTCTGTTTAGGGCATGCCTGAGCACATGCCGGGCACTTCTGAAAAGCCTCCCAAATGTCTTGTGTGGGCAGGGACAGACCCCAACGCTTAGTGACCTGATGTATCAGTTTACCCCCTGCATGTCCCAGTTTCCAGCGTAGCCACAAGGCCACATCTCATGTAGGTGCCAACTCTAACCATTGGACCTTGGCCAAGGCATCTGCCTCATCATTGCCAGGGGTGGCCAAAGGCATATGGCCTGACACATAATAAACAGTTACCTGTTTCTGATGACCCATTTCCCAGAGGTCTTGCCACATGGCTTGACCCCAAATGGGTTAGTGGCTGACTAGCAACTTCTCTATTTTCCAGGTAGTTAACCACAAAGTTAAGCCTCGGTAGACCACCCAGCTATTGGTACAGATTACCATCAGAGGGGTGCCACCACTTCTAAATCTGCAAGAGAATCAGTGTCACCTCCTTGGTGATCACCATCCACACTGCTCTAAGTTCAGCCCATTGGCTACTTTGTCCACACCCGGTTTCAAACCATATGGTATCAGTACTAGGTTGGACTGCAACAGCGGTCCAAGCAGTTATAGCACCTCGACTAGACCCATCTGTGTACCATGGCCTATCGAGAATGGGGGGACACCCTCCTTTAAATGCTGAAGGCTCAGGGTCTAGGGGTGCCTTAGGCCCCATGACCTTATCTTGTGTTAGGACTATAGGTCCCAAGACCTCTTGCAGCTCTGCTGCTAAGGGACTTGTACCCAGTGCACTCGACTGCTCCAAGTAGTCACTCTACTTTGCCAAAGTGGATATCTGTGCGATCCCAGTCCAAGGGGTCGTTATCCATGAACACACCCATCCTGCTATCGGCTGAGTCATCCACACGACGACTGCACCCTGTCCTGTCACACTCTCACAAGCCTGAAGGGTGGCATATATAGCTGCTAGCTGTTTCTCTCTCAAGGAATATCAGAGCTCAGCTCCCTTCCATAGTTGGGACCAAAAGCCCATGGTGTCCTCAAGTGCTCTGTGCACTGCCACAGGGCCCAAACAAAACCATCTGTGTTCATCTGTGGTCACATGCACATCCAGCTCAAATAGGTGCCCCTGGTCCACTACCCATAGGGCTTATGCTTGCTGAATAGCCCACTTGGCTGCCAGGAAGGCAGTCTCAGCTGCATCATTCCAATCCCAGGTAGCTCCCTTCTTTGATAAATGATGGAATAGTTTTATCATTTGAGCTAAATGGGGCATAAATGCCCACCAGTATCCCAGGAGGCCCACAAAAATTTGCAGCTGCATCATTGTGGTTGGCTGGAGATATGCCTGAATCTTATCAACGATAGCCTCTGGGATGGCCTTTGTCTTACCCGACCAGATAACTCCCAAGAATTTGACAAATGAACCAGGCCTTTGGACCTTAGATTTGTTGACGGCCCAACTGCATGCTGCCAAATGTCGCCACAAGAGGGGTGCCACCACTTCTAAATCTGCAAGAGAATCAGAGGTTAACATATCATCAATATAATGGAATAGGTGGACCCCTTCTGGCATTGGCCAGGCAGCTAAATCCGTGGCAACTAGACCATGACATATGGTGGGGCTATGCACATAGCCCTGCAGCAACACTGTAAAAGTTCATTGTCGCCTGTCCCATGTGAAGGCAAACTGTTCTTGGCTCTTTGGAGCGATGTTGATGGAGAAAAATGCATTGTCTAAGTCCACTACATAGTGATACTGTCCCGCTTCCATCATCAAACAGTCCATCAAATCCATGATTGACGATACAGCTTCATGCAAAGGGGGTGTTACTTTTTTCAGTTCCCAGTAGTCCACCATCATCTGCCAGTTTCTATCAGGCTTTCTAACTGGCCACATTGGAGAATTGTAGGGGCTATGGGTGCCATGCACTATCTGCACCTCTTCCAGCTTTTTGTCTCAGTTATCTATGTATGTCCACCCGGCAAGCAGTATTGATGGGTGGAAGTAACCCATCGGGGTTGTGGCAGAACCTGAGGCTGGTGATGCATATGTCTGTGCAGCACCAGCTTCACCACATGCACTTGGAGTTTGAATTCACTGGCTGTGGTTTGTAATGCCAGGCCATGTAAAATGTCCACCCCCAGAATGTATTCAGGTATGGGAGAAACACACACAGTATATAAACAGGGAGCCAAACAACTGATGCCAAGATACAGAGATACAGGTTTCACGTTCACTGACTGGCTTTCATAACCATCAAGGTAAGCAGGTTTGCCCAGATACTTATTCAGGTTCCGATAAAGAAGGCTGCAGTCTGCACCAGTATCCACCGGTGCCAGCACCTGCACCCACTGTACGTTGGTGGGGGACGAGTGGATCGCTAATTCCGCATGTGGCCTCCGATCATCCAGTGTCCCCCCAAACTGGGCATCTCAGCCAGTTCCCTAATCAAGCAGAAACAGCTCTACATTTCCACCTGGCTGCAGCAAGTAGTCTTTGAGCTAAAGCACCTGGGTGGGACCAGGTGGCGCAGCAGTGTCTTTCTCCCCCTTGGGCATTTTCTGGAATTGCTGCTCTGGAGACAACTGTCTCCACAAAGCTAAGAGTACTTCATTGGGCTGCTTCTTGATTTTCTCTTGGTCAACCCCAGCCAAAATCAAATCTATCCACATCCATGAGCGTGTCACTTGTTGAGGCCCCCTTTTCTCTCATGGGGACCCCCCTTTGGGCAGGGCATTTTCCCCTTCTTTAAGGCGCAGACCCATTGGTCCTGCCAGTGGCCTTCTGCTTCCCCGAGAGCCGCCATAGCAGTGGTCACTTCATGTCTGTGTCACCCTATGTACAGGGTGGGTACAGCAGCTAGGGAGCCAAAGGCACTCGAGTGCAGAACCCAACACGAGACTCCTCATGTGGGAGGTGAAATGTTCATCATCTGGCCTCTGGGTATTCAGGTCAGACATAGCCTGCTGCATACCCATCTCCTGGATGACTTGCACCAAGTCAGCATATGACTGCCATTTACTCACAGTTTCAGGTATTTCACCAGTGTCATTCCACACAGTCCATATGGCTGCACATAGCCACTCAGTCAGGGTGTGGTCACCTTGCCCTTGTGCCAACCGCTCGCCTCAGGGACTGGATATGTAGTTCTCGTAGTGCAGTCAAAATGCCCATCTAACTCTGCAAGCAAAGGCTCGTTCATTCTCAGTGCTCTGTGCTTCCAGCTGCTTCAGCATCTTCTCCATGCTCGCTCGGGACCCATCTACCTCTGCCCATGTTTCCATCAGAGCCCATCCAAGCAGCACAGCTGCCACTGGGTATCACAACCCATGTTGTGGACACATGGCCGACCCGGAATTAGTGGAATCAGTGGGCTCACTCACCTCAGGATCGTATTTGTGATGCCAATTGTCAGTTCTAACTGAGGTCCAAGGGGAGTTGGTGGGTGAGTGGCGGGTAGCTGGAAAAACACTCAAGGAATTGTAGACAGTTTCGACATGGCTTTACTCTCTCTCTGGTGCAAGTGAACCATATGTGCGGCGTTAGCAGGGTAATTATACCTTTTACAGACAATAGCGACTCTGAGCCAAGCATGAGCTCACATAGGTCATCATCTAATGCTCCTCACGTGGTGTGTTGTGTACCTGCACCTCAAACTCACTGAGTTATGCTGCACCAGAAGGCCACCTCAGCCTACTCCTGACTGAAGCGCAGCCATTTCCCTCACAGTTATATAAATACCTTGATTTAAAAATAGTTTATTGCTAACAACAACAACAAAAAAGCTACTGATCACCTGAGCCTTCAGCAAGTAATAATCTTTTTGCTAGTGAAGGGTTTAGCTTCAATGTCGACATCTGCTGACTGGTCAGGGTAATAGTTGCTGAATGTTGGGTTGTCTGTGGCAATTCTTTAAAATAAGACAATGAAGTTTGCCACATTGGTCGACTCTTCCTTTCATGTAAGATTTCTCTAGCATACGATGCTGTTTGATAGAATTTTACCCACAGAAGAACTACTTTCAAAACTGGAATCAATTCTCTCAAACCTTGCTGCTCTTTAGCTACTAAGTTTCTGTAATATTCTAAATCTTTTGTTATCATTTCAACAATGTTCACAGCATCTTCACCAAGAGTAGATTCCTCCTCCAGAAGCCACTTACTTTCTAAGCCATAAGAAGCAGCTGCTCATCTGTTCAAGTTTTATCATGACATTGTAGCAATTCAGTCACATCTGCAGGCTCCACTTCTAATTAGAGATCTCTTGCTCTTTCCACAACATCTGTGATACTTCTGCCACTGAAGTTTTGAACCCATCAAAGTCATCAATGAGGGTTGGAATTCACTCCTTCCAAGTTCTTGTTAATATTAATATTCTGACCTCTTCCCATGAATCAAGAATATTCTTCTCTCCTGTCCCCATATTTTCCACACATGAACCAGGCATGGGTACAGACCAAAGGCCAAGGGATAAACAAGGGATTGCTGTATCGCTGGCTGATATGAGATGGGCACCACCAAGCAGATGCTGCTCTACCCAGGTCAGAGATAATGAATATTCCTAATGGCATCTAGATTGGTAAATCCTTTCCAAAAGGTTTTCTATCTGCTTTGCCCAGATGCATCAAGGAAACACTGTGTATGGCAGGTATAGCCTTACAAAATGAATTTCTTAATTCAAAGGACTTTAAAGTTGATGCATTTTCAAGTTGAAAGACTTGATCCATGGGCTACAGAATGGATATTGTGTTGGCAAGCATGAAAACAACATTAATCTCTTTGTACATCTCCATCACAGCTCTTGGATGACTAGGTGCACTGTCAATGAGCAGTAATATTTTGAAAGGAGTATTTTTTTCTCAGCAGTAGGTCTCTCAACAGTGAGCTTAAAATAGTCAGCAAATCATGCTGCAAACAGATGTGCTATCCTCTAGGTTTTGTTATTCCACTTATAGAGCACAGGCAGAGTAGATTTAGCATAATTTTTGAGGACCCTAGGCTTTTTGGAATGGTTAGTGACCATTGGCTTCAACCTAAAATCACCAACTGCATTAGCCTCTAGCAAGAGAATCAGTGGGTCCTTTGAAGCTTTGAAGTTGAACATTGACTTCTCCTCTAGCTGTGAAAGTCCTAGATGGCATCTTCTAATAGATAGATGGCTGTTTCATCTACACTGAAAATCTGTTGTTTGTTCATCAATGATCTTAGCTAGAGCTTCTAGATAGCTTGCTGCAGCTTCTCCATCAGAACTTACTGCTTCACTTCACACTTTTATGTTGTGGAGATGGCTTCTTTTCTTAAACCTCAGGAACCACCTTGCTTTTCTAGGGTCATACTTTTCTTCTGCAGCTTCCTCACCTCTCTCAGCCTTCAGAGAATTGAAGAGAGTTAGGGCCTTGCTCTGGATTAGACTTTGGTTTAAGGAAATGTGGCTGGTTTGATCTTCTCCCCAAATCACTAAAACTTTTTATCAGCAAAAAGGCTATTTCACAGCAAAAAGGCTGTTTCGCTTTCTTATTTGTGTATTAACTGAAGTAGCACTTTTAATTTGCTTCAATAGCTTTCCTTTACAATCACAACTTGGCTACCTGTTCAGCACAAGAAGCCTAGCTGTCAGCCTGACATGTCTTCCTTACTAAGCTTAATTATTTCTAGCTTTTGATTTGAATTGAGATATGTGATTCTTCCTTTCACCTGAACACTTAAAGGCCATTGAAGGGTTATTACTTGGCCTGGTTTGAATATTGTTGTGTCTTAGGGGAGAGGGAGAGAGATGGGGGAACAGCTGGATTCTGGGGTAGTCAGAACACACACAACATTTACCGATTGAATTTGCCTTTTTATATGGATATGTGTTATGGCACCCCAAAACAGTTACAGTAGAAACATCCAAGGTCACTGGTCACAGATCACTATGTTAGATGTAATAATAATGAAAAAGTTTGAACTATTGCAAGAATTACCAAAATGTGACACAGACACATGAAGTGGGCACATGCTGTGGGAAAAAAAGGCATCCATAGACTTGCTGAATGCAGGGTTGTTGCAAACCTTCCATTTGTAAAAAAACACAATAGCTGTGAAGAGCAAAAAAAACAAGGTATGCCTATACATTTATTCCTACACTGGGGAAATGGGAGATCAAGGAATGTTTACCAGAGGATGACATATAACATTAATCTCTTTTATCATCTAAGGTCAAAAAAAATGTGTCATACATATTATTCCTATTTGTAGAAGAGGAAGAAGCTGAAGTCCAGAAAGGTTATAAATTCTATGTAAGGCCATATAATAATAGCATACGTTTATATGGCTGTCACTCTACAAGAGCTTTATGTTCATTCATGTAACCCTCACAGCCACCCTATAATACAGATGCTTTTGTCATTTCAGTTTTATAAAAAAAAAAAAACTGAGCCCTGTGGAAATAAATAAATAGAAAGAAGGGGAAAAAATTGAGCCCTGTGGGGTTAAGTAATTTGTCCAAGGTCATATATGAAAAGGCAATGCTGGATTTGAACCAAGGCAGACAGACTGTAGTGTCTATGTGCTTAACAACTATGGCATACACTGTCTCTTCTTCCTAGTTGGTCATTAAGCCTGATTGAAAACTCAACAGTCAGACTGGACAACCCATATAGTTAAGTAACAGAATGTCATTGGTATTTTAGATAGATTGTTTTGACTATAGTAAAAACAATAGACTTAGGTGAGACTGATCTGGAGGTGGGAAGACCAAATAGAGGAAAGCATGGATGCTAGTCTGACCTAAGCTAATTGCAACGAATATCAAGAGATACTTAGCAAATTCAACAATCAACTTCCTGGTTCATGAACACTGAGTGTAATTCAAAGGAAAAGGTCAGGAATCACTCCTTGTTTGACTGACGAGATGAAAAGTTGATATTTGGGTGGAGAATACAAGAAAGAGACAATTTAGGGGAAAAGTTGATGAGTTTTTTATTCTCCATAAATTTCATATTTGAAACGACCATAGGGTGCTCATATGAAGATATCCAGAAGACTGTGGAATTTGTGAACTGAGCTCAGAAGAAATATCTGGGCTGAGAAATAGAGAAAAGGACTAATCAGGGAAATGTAGGATTGCTGAGCATTTTTCAAGACACAGTGGAGTTTTTAGATCAAAATATGTCGTGGCACAAATGTACACAATTGTGGTATGTGCATTGGGAGGCAGAGACAGAGAGGGAGATGAAGAGAGGAGGAAACTTCTTGTAAGCCATGGGAGAAGATAAAAGATTATTAATACTTAAAAGTTTATAAGTCTTTCCCTGTTTCCTGCTCAAATTAAGGGCCAATTTTTGGTGCTGTTTTAGGTACTAGGAAGGGAGGAAACTTGAAAGAAGCCAATAAAACTGGAATCACTTACATTAGTAAGTTTGAGGGGAGAATATAATCAATCTTGAAAGACCAGAAAAGTGGATGTATTGAAGGAAAAAGTCATATTGGGTGGAGTTTGAGGAATATTTCAGGATGTGAAATAAGATCCCGGGACAGCTGCCCTGCTGCACAATTAAGGGAGAAGACAAAAGAATCTAATTATCTTTTACTATGCATTAGCAATGGAATTCTACATTAGTGTATCTTCATGAGAGTTCATTAATGATTTAAGTTGTTTTTCATTTTTCAATGATTTTTACATATAGGCTCCTATTTTATTTGTTTTTAATCTGAACATAGTTTTATAAGTCTGGCCAAAAGCCATCTTGGCTTTTTATGGGTTACTTCTAATTTCTCTAGCAGTACTCCAGCAACCTATGTATTGAAGAAAGCAGACATTTGCATTTATTTGTAAGAGTTTATAGTTTATGCATTTAGTTTATAACCTAGTGAGTAGAAAGAGTTGATAGTATTGACAAGTAGTGTTCAAGATAATGGAGATATATACATCATTTCAAAGTGCACATGTAGATGTGGACCCTGAAATACCAGAAGAAATTTAAGAATTTGAGATAAATATGAAAGATGCAAAATGTTAACATTGTTGGATGATCAAAAATAGTTTACAGGCTCAGTAGGATGACTCATACCTGTAATCCCATCACTTTGCGAGGCCTATGTGGTACAATCTCTTAAGTCCAGGAGTTTGAGACCAGCCTGAGCAGCATCGTGAGACCTTGTCTCTACTAAAGAAGGAAAAGGAGAAGAAATAATAATAATAATAATAATAATTTACAGATGAAGAAATTAAGACTGAGAGAGGTTAGGTCTATTGTCTAAGGTCACACACAACTAGTAATTATAGTAGCTGGTATTCAAACCTGATCAGTCTGGCTTCACTGCATTCTCTTTCTAGTATGCTTTTGAACTACCTAGAAAAATAGTGGCAGTTTCTGAAATGGAAGACTATGATTCATGATAGTTGCTAGGCATCGTACCAATCAGAATTCTTAGTTTTAAACAACAGAAGCCAGCTTTGTCTAAAGCAGAAAAGGAATATTTGGTAGAATCTTTAGGGGTGCTGCAGAACTAGACTTAAGAAACTAGTGGAAATGAGGAAAGGTAAAGCCCTACCAGTGCCATACCATAGGAAAATTCTGCTTTGAAATCTGCTGCTGATACAGTTTCCACTGGACAATCTTTAACATGCAGCTGGGTTCTGCTGCCTTTGGACACTCATTGAAGTTTGCTGTTTCAGTGTGACCGCAGCTTCCATGAGTAATCTCTGATGGTCTTCTACACCTCTGCCTCACTCTCACAAAATTCAAAGTCCTGGGTGGGAGCATTAGTTTGGTTAACAAAGGTAACATGACTGATGATCAATAACCAAATAACTAGGAAAGGGATTATCCCAGACTTTTTGAGATTTCCCAAAATAAAAAATGTGTTCAGACACTGGGCAGCCATCAACAGACTGTCATTTACATATATGTGTACATGTACACACACGCATACGCAAACACACATATTTGATGATTACTTCCCAGTGCCCGAGATTTCTCATTAAATTGGTAACAGCATGGTGTTCACATACTTTTCTTTTTAAATTTATGTTTTGCTACCTAAAACATAATGTTTCATGGTCTACAGGAGGAAAAACACAAGGAAAAGAAAAGAAAAACTTTTAAAATTCCAGTACCTGATGAAAACAACAGCAACATTTTTGTGTATATTTTTCCAGGCTTTGTTCAATTCATGGAAATGAACTCTTTAGCCAAAGTAGGATGATACTATATATTATATTAGGACCATCTTTTTAAAATTCACAATGTATTCTAAACATGTTTCTATGGCAATTTTAGAAGTACATACTATTCTGTTCTATGGATGTATCATAATTTGATGAAAAATCACAGATTATTGAACAGTTGGGTTATTTAGTTTTTTGTCATAAGCAATGCTTTAATAAAAAATATTTTTCATCCCTTTGCACATTATTGAATTACTTCAGAAAAATAAATTGCTAGAAATGCACTTGCTTCGTCAAAAGATAGCACATTTTAAAGGCTTTTAGTTGTTACCTTCAACTTACTCTTTCAAAACATTATATTAATATATGCATACCTATGTACATTTTGCAATATGGATATTATAAGTTTTTGTATTGCTAATTTGATAGATGAAAAGTAGGATTTCATTTCTTTTATTTGTTCAAAAAGTATTTTTGAGACTCTGCTATATGCTTAACACAGACTTCATTTCTGGAAATAGACAAGCTGCTTACTTTTGTGGAGTTTACATTTTAGGGAGTATGTGAGGTGGCAGGCTGGGGAGAAAGAACAAGTTCAGGAAAGAGAAAAAATAAATGCTTAAATAAATTTGAAAAGAAAGGGAGGATTAAGAGGATAATCCAAATGGTGACTTAGGTTAGTGTGGAGAGGGAGAGAAGTGTTTCAAGAAAAGAGGGAAAGCTTCTCTTTTGATTTTAATATCTAAATCAGGCAAAGATAATACAAGAAAGAAAAATTATAGGACAATCTCACATGGAAACTTCAATGCAGAAACACTAAATAAAATATTGATAAATCAAAGTGAGTTGTTTGTGTTGGTATCTCCTGACCACGTGGGCTTTATTTGAGGAATTCAAAAATGGTTCAATGTTTTTCTTTTTTAAAATCTATCAGTGTAATCTATAACATTGAACAGATTAAAGGAGAAAAACCATATGGTCATCCCAATAGATACATTAAAAGCATTCAATAAAATTGAACAATAATTATAAGAAAAACTCTTAGCACATTAGGAATAGGAGGACAATTTCTTAATATGATAAAAAGGTATTTACAAAAAATAAGGAAAAAACATTTTAAGAATAGCAAGCATGCCACTTTAAAGTGTGAAAGAAAAGGTTACCTGTTGTCATGCAAACTTTTCCACATTATACTAGAAGTTCTACCCAATGCAGTAAGAAAAAGAGAAATAAGAGAAATAGATTGACTAGCAAGACAGAACTGTTATTTGCACATGTTACTATTGCCTATGTAGAATTAATAGAAAATGTCTGCAAATATACTAGACTAAAAATTACTTTGTAAAATAGTAACTCCCCTATCAATAATCAATTAATAAAAAGAAAAAGCTTACCAGTAATAATAACAAAACCTATAGAATAACAAGGATTAACATAACAGGCACTTATAAGCAATTTATCTGAAGAAAACTATAAAACTTTTCTGAGAGACATTTAAACAAATAGACTGGTAAGACTAACACAATAAAATTCAAATTTCTTCCACATTAGTCTGTAAATATAATCCTAGGTTTTCAGATGCTTTGTTTTGTTGATTAAAAGAAAAACAGAAGAACAGATACTTATTCAGTGATTACTGTATGTCACACTCTACGGAGGCTGTTGGGATACAGCAAAGAATGAAACAAGTTTTATCAGGAATCACTGAAGATCTTCTAACATTTAATCTGAATGCCATAAAGAACAAAAAACATGCAGGAGGTATGAGGCTAATGTTGATTTGGGAAGTGAAGGGTGTGAGTAGAAGGAGGAGTTATGCAGGCTTTGACATCTATCCATTTAAAAATGTATTATAAGGGGTATTGAGACCACAGTAGACAGATAAAAAAAGAATTAAAAAGATAGAAATAGATCTGGGTATAGAGAAAGTTACAGTTTGTTTTAAGTGGCATTTCAAATTAAAATAGAGAAAGGATGAATTGTTCAATAGAGTTGTGAAATTTGGGATAAAATGAGTACACTAATCTCACAATTTAGCATCAGCCCAAATAAAGATCAGATGGATTAAAGATGTTTACATTTTTCTGATTTTACTTTTCCTTATGAAATATTTTGAACATATTAAAAAGTACAGAAAATAATGACATTGGTAACTTTTAATCAAATGACATCGCATTGGTTCTGTTTTCTCTCCCACTTTTTTAAAGAAATAATATATTACTGACAAAGCTAAAGCCAATCTCCATTCCTTCCCCTTGCCTCCCTCTCCAGAGGTAACCATTATCCTGAAATCAGTGTGTTCATAGTGTTCATATGAATGGATATTTTTATATTTTTACTAAATATACATTATTGTTCAATAATATATAGTGTTCTTTAACTTTTTAAAATGTTGTTTGCTTTTATGTGTAAGTCTTTAATCCACCTGGTTTTGTTTTATGTATGACTTGGGGTAGGTATCTAATTTGATTTTTTCCATATGAATTACCTATCCTGCAGAAGAACCAATCCTACTCCCACTGATTCTAATAATACATCTTCTGTTTTATTTATTCCAGGTCTGTCCAGGTCTATATATTCTGGGTTGCTATTGTGAACTATTTTTTTTTTCTTTCTCTCTCTTTTTTTTTTTTTTTTTTTTGAGACAGGTTCTCACTTTTTCACCCAGACTGGAGCGCAGTGGTGTGATCTCGTCTCACTTTGACCTCTGCCTTCCAGGCTCAATCAGTTCCCCATCTTGGCCTCCAGAGTAGCTGGGACCACAGGCATGCCCCACCAAGCCCAGCTAGTTTTTGTAAAGCTGTAGTTTCACCATATTGCCCCGGCTGATCACGAACTCTGAGGCTCAAGGGATCTGCCTGCCTTGGCCTTCCAAAGTGCTGGAATCAGCTGGGATGAGTGCACCCTTCCTTCTTTTTTCTTTTGTACAGCCTTGTCTCCCTAAACGGCCCCCAGGCTGGTCTTGAATTCCTAATCTCAGGCGATCCCCCCACCTAGGCCTCCCAAAGTGCTGGGATTATAGACTTGAACCACAGCATCCCCCTCTCTTTTGTTTCTGTTATACTTTATGTTGTCTTTCTATTTATACGAGGCTCTCCTTGTTTTTATTTTTATTGTATATATATTTTTTAGAAGCCCATCTTTCTGAACTGTTTTATTAATTTAGTTGGTAGGCTGAGGGTTTTTTTCATGTCGATTATTTTATCATCAGTAGTTAATTGTAATTCTAAATCTTTGCCATTATTTATATATAATATCATATTCTTATCTGGTTGTGTTGGCTAATTCTTACAAAATAATGTTAAATAAATGTACCATGTACAGTTTCTAATTTGCTAGGAGTATTTTAAATAAAAGTGGATATTGAACATTATCAAATAACTTGAGGCATTTATAGTGATAGTCATTTGGTTTTTGTTTTTTAGCCTATTATTATAATGATATATTTTATTAAATTTCCCAACATAGACATTTCATATTCTCCATTTAAACTCTACTTCATTATGTATTTGGTTTGCTTATTTTTAAAATCTAATATCCATAGAGGTGGGTGGGGATTTCTATTTTTATTTACTTATTTTTATTTATCCTTCATGCCTGGTACAATGCTTGGCATAGAATAGACACTCAGTAAATGTTTACTGAATGAATAAGTGAGATTGGTTTTCAGGTTTTATTTTGTCTTGTCATTGTCATGTTTTGTAGTAAACTACACTAGTTTGATAAATAAAATTAAAGACTTTCTTTCTCTAAGATCATTGAAAGTATTGAAATATCACTAGAATCATTTGTTGTATTCATCTTTAAAAGGGAGCAGCTTTTGTTGCAGTTGTTCAAGTCTGCCTTTCTGGTTTTTGTTTCATTTATTTGTATTTATCTTTATTCATCTCTTATTTTTTTCTGTTTCTTTAGGTTCATATTTTCCTTCTTTTCAGTTTTCTTGAATTCAATGCTTGGTTTATATTTTTTAATTTTTTTAATAAACAGGTTTAAAGCTCCAAGTTTTCTTCTCAGATCAATCCAAAAAAGTCTGTAATTTATTATAGATTTCTTCTTTAATAGAGGTATTAAAGGATACATAGGAGATAAAATTTTAAGTCCTTGTATTTCTAGAAAATTTTTATTTTACTTTTGTATTTAAGAACTGCTTTCCCTAGATATGTGAGTTTAAAATCATTTTTCTCACAACTTTTAAGACATTGTTTCACTTCTTCCAGTGATGTTGATCATATAATTGATGTGTGACCTGTTTCTATCTAGAAGCCTTTAAGATCTCCTTATCTAGTGTTCCAAAATTTTATAGAGATATATCTAGTTGTGAGTTTTTTGAGGGTTTTTTTGTTGTTGTTTTGTTTTGTTTTGGTTTTGGTTTTGTTTTCTTAGTGTAGTATACTTGGCATACAAGGACTTTCAGTCTGAAGTCTTATACCCTTTTTTGTCTCTAAAAAATTATCTTCAATTATATCTATGATTATTTTCTCCTCTATATTTCCCTACATATTCTCATTCTGGGATTCCTTTTAGTTGAACGTCAACCCTTTAGAATCAATCTTCTATAACTGTTAACTTTCTCATATTTTACCCACCTAGTGCTTATATTCCACTTATTGAAGATTTTTCTCAACTTAGATTTCCAAATCACTTATTGAATTTAGCAAGCATATATTCAATTTCCAAGACCTCTTTCATATTTGATGCTTATTCTTTCTTTAAGATATCCTCCTCTTGTTCATGGATACAGTGTATTAGAAGTTTTTCAAAGTTATTTTTGTATTTTATAAATATTCTCCCTTTTCTCAGTGGTTGATATCCCGCCCCCCATTTGTTGTCTTTCTTTTTCTCTTCATTGTGGCAGATGTGACTCATGTGTCTGATGCCTGTTTACTTTTTAAATAAAGTAATAGGAAAGCTCGGATCTCTCTGTGTGTGAACAGACTAGTGTATTGGTTGGCTTGTCTTGGATAAGGTATGCATAATGTTAGCCTTATATTTTGCAACCACTAAATACGAAAGCTGATGTCTCTGATAGAGAGCATTGCCTCTCATTCTAGCCATCCTTGTTCTCAGCAAAATTGTGTTCAATATTTTGGAGAAGAGACCTCCATTACTTCCTTTCTATTTCTTTTTTCTTTCTTTTTTTTTTTTCAGAGTTTAACTCTGTCACCCAGACTGGAGTGCAGTGTCACCATCTCGGCTCACTGCAACCTCAGCCTTCAGGGTTCAAGCGATTCTCCTGCCTTAGCCTCTGGAATAACTGGGATTACAGGCATGCACCACCATACCTGGCTAATTTTTGTGCTTTTGGTAGAGACGGGGTTTCACCATGTTGGCCAGACTGGTCTTGAACTCCTGACCTCAAGCAATCCTCCTGCCTTGACCTTTCAAAGTGCTGGCATTGCAGGTGTCAGCCACCATGCTCGGCTGTCTTCTGACTTTCAATTATTTTTTTGTTTTCAGCCTCATAGGTCTCTACTAAAGTTCATTGTATTTTGTGTTTCCAATTTCCCTGCCTTTCTTGGATTCCTACAGCAGGTTGGCCCCTTCCTCACCTTTTGTCCCTTCCTCTACTGCTCTTCTTTATCCCTCACCACTCCTTCTGATTTCCTTCTTTCTGAAATTTTTTAATTCCCTTTTCCACAAACAGATAGCCCTTTATTCCTTTTCCTTATTGTTTGCTATCCCTTTAAAAATGTATTTATTTACCAGTATTTTAAGGAGATCTCAAGAGAGAAAAGATAGGAATATGAGGTCAGCCTCATATCTCATATCTCACTCTCATAACAAAGACCCATCTTAAGAGCTTTTGCTGCCTTTATTTTTATTGTTAAAATATGGAGTCTGTAATTGATGTTTCAGTTTCATCTTTAGAGAATGGTTTTTAGGCCCTAGGTAATTTTATTTACGTTCTTTATCTTTAGTCAGTTGTTTCTAGTTTTATTACCCTATGATTAGTGGCTGGCCTATAAAATTTTTAATTTTTGGAGTTCAGTGATGTTTTCTTTGTAGTACGGAATATAATCAATTTTGGTAAACATTCTGTGGACATTTGAAGAGAATTACATTCTCTGTTATATACAAGGTTAGGTACATCTATTATGTTGGTTAATTCTTTAATTTACTTGTGGACGTTTGATTTGTAAATGACTTTTTGAAAGAAGTTATTTTCCCAAAACAATTATTTCCATCTCTTCATGTTCTCCTTGAATTTCAAATAGCTTTTATTTTGTATTTCAGCACTATGTTATTTCTAGTATAAAAGTTCATAAAGTACATATCCTCATTGTGGATCTATACTTTTTAATCACTTTAAAATAATTCGTTTTGCCTATATAATACATTTTGCTCTAATTTCCATCGGTATGCTATTGATGTTTCCACTCTGCCTTTTATTATTTCTACTTTTTTAATTGACAAAGAAAAATTGTATATATTTATGGTTTTGAAATATGTATACATTGTGAAATGGCTAAATCAAGCTAGTTAGCATATGCATTACCTCCATTTTTACCATTTTGTGTGATGAGAACACTTAATATCTACTTAGCAATCGTCATTGTGTCATAATACACAATATATTTGTATTAACCACAATTGCCATATTATGCAATAGGTCCCTTGGACTTATTTTTCCTGTCCAGCTGAAATTCTGTACCCATTGACCAGCATCTCCCCTATGCCCTCCTCCCCTCCAGTCTGTGGTAACCACATTCTATTCTCTGCTACTATGAGTTTGACTTTTTTAGATTCCACATGTAAATAAAATCATGCAGTATTTGTCTTTCTGTGCCTAGCTTATTTCACTTAACATAATCCCTCCAAGTTCATCCATGTTTTCACAAGTAACAGGATTTCCTTCATTTTAAGGCTAAGTGGTATTGTCTTATGTGTTCATACACCATGTTTTCTTTACCTGTTCAACTGTTGATGGACACTGAGGTTGATTCCATATCTTGACTATTAGTTGTATAATGCTACAGTGATCACTGGAATGCAGATATATCTTTGAAAGACTTATTTCATTTCCTCTGAATAATACCCACTAGTGGGATCATGTACTAGTTGTTTTTAAGTTTTTTGAGGAACTTCCGTACTGTTTTCCATAATTACTGTATTAGTTCACATTTCTACTTACAGTGTACAAGTGTTCTCATTTCTCTACATCCTTGCCACTACTTATCTTTTTTTTTTTTTTTTTTTTGTAATAGCTATTCTGACAAGTGTGTAGTGATATTTCATTGTGGCTTTAATTTGCTTTTCTTTGATGATTAGTGATGTTGAGCATTTTTCCATATACTTATTCACCATTTGTATGTCTTCTTTTGAGAAATGTCTATTCAGGTCCTTTGCACACTTTTTAATCAAGTTATTTGTTTGCCTCTTGTTGAGTTTTTTGTGTTCTGTATATATTTTAGATATTAACTCCTTATCAATTGTATGGTTCACATATATTTTCTTCCATTCTATAGATTGTCTCTTCACTCTATTGATTGTTTCTTTTGCTGTACAGAAGTGCTTTTTAGTTTGATATAATTCCATTTATCTATTTTTACTTTTTGTTGTCTGTGCTTTTTGTTTGCATTTGCCTGATATATCTTTATATATCTTTGTATTTTCCTTTAGTTTTAACCTTTGCCTAGAAATTGCTAAGGTGCAAGTATCATAAGCAACGTAAAATTCCATTTTGTTTCCTAGACAAGGCTAAAAGTAATATATTCCTAGACAAAGAACTGAATAATCTCACTGTTATTGTGAGAAAAAAAACATATTCTCATTTTATGCTATTTTTTACACTTCTTTTTAGAAAACATTTCTCTTTCTTTCTTTATTGTCTCATCTCCTACTGAAATCACCTTTGCAAAAAGTATGACAATGAGAGAAATCTGACAGAGCTGACTCCATCATGCTTCCAACCTCACAAAATGCCCTTGCTTATTCCTGGGCATCAGTCAAACTGTGCACTAACTCTGGGAGGAATTTAGTTTACAGTTTAACTTTAAAACAAAGATGATTAACAGTCCCTCCCTGAAGCTAACCCCCACTTTGCTTGGGGATTGAAACTGCATTTGTAAAATTAGCAAATTGGCCACACAGTTAAAACTATGGTTCAAGAGTCATGTAGCTGGAGGTCACAAGATTTGTAACTCCCCACTTGTTTCTGTATATAACATCATTATGGTAAAACTTAAGACTGGTGTTTGAGGTATTTTTCAGACCTTGCATTCTGATGGATGAGCTGGCACCATCCTGACCAGTAACCCCTACCAAGAAACTGACTCAGCAGGTTGTGACGCCCCCACCCTCAGGAATAGAAACAGCACAAGAATACAGCTTCGACCTCGTGTGATTTCATCCCCAACCCAACCCATCAGCATTCCACATTCTCCAGCCTCGTACCCACCAAACTCCTTGAAAAACCCTAGCCACCAAATTCTCCCAGGAGACAGGCTTGACAATTATCTCCTGTCCTGACACTGGCCTGCCTTGTGATAATTAAACTCTGTCTTTGCTTCAACACGTCTGCTGTTCTCATTATATTGGTATTTTTGGGCAGCAGGGAAGAACCTAGTTGGGCAATAACAATACATGTACTGGAAAGTGAGAATGCTTGGATTTTCCTGTGTCCCTTATTGATATGGGAAGTCCACTTTCATCGTTTGTACTTTTCAATGCCAGATAATACTTCTTTGCTATTTTATTTTTCTCTTCCTTTATTCTGCTATATCCATCAAGTTTTTCTTAATCTTTTTCTATTCTGGTTCTCATTTGGAAGTTTTATATCATATTCTTATTCTTCTAGTGCTTCATTTCTCTTTCAGTGTCAAGAGCAAAATTGTCTAATACTTTCCCATGTGTACAATGAAACATTTAACATGATTTTGCTTTCTCCTATTCTTATCCTCACCCCCGACACCACCACACAGACACACCACTGTTTTAAAGAAATTATACTCTAAGTTCTGGGGTACATGTGCAGAACGTGCAGTTTTGTTACATAGGTATATGCTTGCCATGGTGGTTTACTGCACCCATCAACCCGTCACCTACATTAGGTATTTCTCCTAATGCTATCCCTCCCCAGCTCCCCGCCCCCTGACAGGCCCCGGTCACACATCACTTTTGTTGAAGTAATCTCAACTTTTAACTTTGGATTAATGTTGCTTATTGTTTTACACTATGTAAATTTTGTTATTTGAACTTAGGCATAACCCGAAATTTTACTGATTTTGTTGCTAATACTTCTTCATAGTTAAAACATTTTGCATTTTTTAAAGTCCTAATTTTTTAAGAAGGATGGTAAAATTTCTGGGTGCTTGCATGACTATGAAATACTTAGTGTCTTTGGAAATGAACGATAAAGCTAGGCTGGGTTTAGAATTCTTTTATAAAAACATTTTACAGTTAAAAATTAATTGAGTGTTTTCCTTTTTGTTTTTCTTTTTTCTTTTTTCTTTTTTTTTTTTTTTTTTTGATGGAGTTTCTCGCTTGTTGCTGAGGCTGGAGTGCAATGGCATGATCTTGGCTCACTGCAACCTTCACCTGGGTTCAAGCAATTCTCCTGCCTCAGCCTCCCAAGTAGCTGAGATTACAGGTGCGCACCACCACACCTGGCTAATTGTTGTATTTTTAGTAGAGATGGGGTTTCACGATGTTAGCCAGACTGGTCTCGAACTCCTCAGGTGTTGACCTCAGGTGATCCACCAGACTTGGCCTCCCAAAGTGTTGGGATTACAGGCGTGAGCCACTGCACCTGGCCTGTTTTCTTACATGTAGTTGTGTGAGAGAAATCTGATGTTAATCTGATTATTTTTTTGTTTTAGATTATGTGTTTTCTTATGCAACCCATATGATTTTGTTTTCCTTTATGCTTTAAATTCGTTAAATTTATAAGCATCACTAGGTTAGTCTAGTTGTCTTTTTTGACTGCATTTGGATAAGCCCTTTGAGTATGAAAATTTATATTTTTTTTTATTTCAGGAAAATTCCCAGTATTAGTTCTTTGATTATTGCTTCCCCTCCATCCATTATCTTCTCATCTTCTCACATTTTTATTACTGGACTCCTGGATTTGTCTCTCTATTAATCAGGGTTCTCCAGAGAAACAAAATTAGTGAGATGTATGTAGAGAGAGGGATTTATTTTAAGGAATTGTCTCACAGGAGTGTGGGGTGGGCAAGTCTAACCTACAGAGCAGGCCAGCAGGCTGGAAATTTCTGCAGGAGGGGATGTTCAAGTCTTGTATCCCAAAGCAGTCTAGGGAGAATTTCTTCACAGAAGACCTCATTCTTTTCTCTAAAGACCTTCAAGTGATTGGATGAGGCTCATCCACTTTACGAGAGTGCTTTACTCAAAGTCTACTGATTTAACCTTTAATCACATCTAAAAATTACCTTCACAGCAACATCTAGACTGGTGTTTGAGCAAGGAACTGTGTACCATAGCCTAGCTGAATTGACGTATAAAGTTAACCATCACAGCCTGGAAATCACTTTTTTTTGGCCCTTTTTTCTTTATTATCTTAGTATGAGTTCTAGGAGAATTTGTCAAAACAGTCTTCTAAAATCACCTGTTTGCTGCTTACAGCATTTATTGCTTGCTATGAATTTGTTAATTTTTATTTAAAAGTACTATTTTCTGATTTTATATTTTTCATAGTTCAAAGTTTTCTCATATTTTATTGAAAAAAATATTTTAATTTGAAATGTTTCTTGGATATTTATATTTTTGTTTTGACTGTTTTTTAAACCTTGGCCAAGCATGGTGACTCATGCCTGTATTCCCAGCACTTTGGGAGTCCAAGACAGGGGGATCACCTGATGCCAGGAGTTTGAGACTAGCCTAGACACCAAAGCAAGACTCTGTCTCTACCAAAAAACAAAAAAACAAAAAGTTAGCCAAATGTGATGGTGCATGCCTGTAGTCCTAGCCACTTGGGAGGCTGAGGCAAGAGAATAGCCTGAGCCTGGGAGTTGGAGGCTGCAGTAAGCTATGATCCTGCCACTGCACTCCAGCCTAAGTGACAGAGTGAGACCCTATCTAAAATAAATAAATAAAAATAGAATTTTATTTAGAAAAATGTCAAAGCTGTACAATATTTTTATGCATACTGTAATTAATATTATTCCACTTTTCACTTAATCAATTACCATTTGTCATAATTGGTTTCTCTCTCACCATACACATACATCACTTATTTTGCTAAACTATTTAAGAGTAAATTGCCGACCTTATAAACTATTACTTAAATACTTAAGCATGTATCTCTGAACAAGGCCATTCATTTACATTATTTAAAATAGTTGTGAAATTCAGAAAATTTAACATTGATACAATATTAATAATAGTCTATGTTTAAATTTTTCCAGTTATTTCAGTAATGTCTTTTTATAACAATTTTTTCTCCAATCTGGGTTCCAGTTGAGAGTTATACATTGCCTTTAGTTATCATATAAAAGATTTTTTGAAGTAATTTGCTCTTTCTTGACATAAATCTGTTTCACAGATATTTGATATGACTCCTTAGAATGTGCCTCTTCTTTTTATATGTATGATGACTTTTCTTTATTACCTTTAAAGAGTAGTTCTGCATGTTTAGTATCAAGATTTCAGAATTTGGGGTAAAAATTCTATTGGTTCTTATTTTTAAAAATTAAATGCAAAGGAGAAGAGAAAGTTTGTATTTTCTCTCATTTTGGTATACTCAGTTGTGGTACTTTTGGCTCTGTGGCTTCGGAGAACAATTGTGTCTCCCTTTCTTCAACATCACTCTTAAGGGGCAATTTTCAGTTGTCCACAGTATTTATAAAGTGTTATGTTAAGTCCAGTTGAGAATACAAAGTGTGTGATCTGGTTCAATGAAGAATAATTATTAAGGTAAGGCAAGTAAAGAGCATTTATGAGACATGGTAAGAATTTATGGAAAGTTCAAAGCCTTGAGTCTAAAAATATGAATAATATTTGGGTGATAGGGGAAACATTCCGATAAGAGTTTAGGATAAATATAGATCATTAAAATTTGGTCTTAGTGTAACACTAGGAAGCATATTGTAGAATTCACTCCTTTATTTAAATTTTACCAGAGAAAACACAAAGTTAAATATGTAGCTAATATACATTATGCATATAATACAAACAAATATAAATATATGTATAAATTGTTCAGTTCATCTAAGCTGTCAAATATTTCCTAAAGTTGTTTTTAATATTCTGTAACTTATTTTTTAGAGACAGGGTCTCACTCTGTTGCCCAAGCTAGTCTATTGAACTCTTGGCCTCTAGCAATGTAGTTTTTCGTCTCTACTTTACCTGTAATTACTTAAGCAATGTAGTTTTTTGTGTCTACTTTATCAGTATTATGTACTGTTTTTCATTCATAATGCCTTATATTTGTGCCTGTTTCATTTTCTTCATCAGTCCTGCTAGAGATTGGTCTATATTATCATTATTGTCCTCTTTCTTCTTTCTTACATTTACTCTTATTTCTTTTCTCACTTATTTGATTGGGACATAATTGATTAGCTTTTGATCTTTGTTTTTCTAATTTAATAAATGCATTGAGGAAATGCTTTTTATTGTTTTAACTAATTGAACACTTTTAATATCAGGTTAATTAAGACATAATTTGCATAAAGTCAAATCACCTTCTTAGTGTATAGTTCTGAGTTTTGGCATGTGTACACATTCATTTAACCACCACCATAGTCAAGACACAGAACCTCCGTCACCCACGAACATTTTCTTGGGTCCCTTTGTAGTAAATCCCTCTCCCAGCTTCAGCCCTTGGCAATCAATGGTTTGTTTTCTGTCCCTGTAGTTTTACTTTTTCCAGAATGTCATCTAAACATAATTACACCATATGTAGCCTTTGAGTCTATCTTCTTTCGCTTAATATAATGTATTTGAGGTTCATCCGTATTGTTATTATGATATTGCGATCAGAGGGCTGGTTTATATGATTCTGATTCTTTGGCACTTATTTGGGCTTATTTTGAGGTTTAGTGTGTTATCTGTTTTCATGAATGGTCTGTGTGTGTGCTTGAAAGGGATTCTCTCTTTTTTAGTAGAGTTGTATATATAGCTGATAGAGATGCTTGTTGATTGTGTTGTTCAAATCTATTTTTACTAACTTTTATCCTTATAATCCATCAGGTTTTGATAGGGTTGTGTATGTGTATGTGAAAATCTCTCACTGTGTCTGTGGATTTTTCCATTTCTTTGGGTAATTTGTATGTTTTTAAGTATATTAAGGCCATCATTTTAAAATCTTCATACATTTTTTAATGCCACTTTTTTCTCATTTAATGTTTATTTGCCCTAAATTCTATTTTTTAAATTTATTTGTTTTAGTCAGGGTTCTCCAGAGACAGAACCAGTAGGATATATCTAGAGGTATGTGAAAGGGATTTATTAGGGGAATTGGCTCACTTGATTATGGAGGCAGACAAGTCCCATGATAGACTGCAAGCTACAGAACCAGGAAAGCCGATAGACTCGCTCAGTCTATGTATGAAGGCCTCAGAACCAAAGAAGCTGATAGTGTAATTCTCAGTCTAAGACTGAAGGCCTGAGAGCCCAATAGGCCACTGGTATCAGTCCTGGAGTTCAAAGGTTGGAGAACCTGGAGTTCTGAAGTCCAAAGTCAGGAGAAGAGTATCATGACTCCAGGAGAGAAGTGGTGAAAAATTGCCCTTCCCGCACTTTTTTGTTCCATACGGTTCCCCAAGTAATTGGATGGTGCCTACCCACATTGAGGGTGGATATTTTCCACCCACTCCACCAACTCACATGCCAGTCTCCGCTGGGAACACCATCACAGACACACTGGGGCAGCCTAGTCATCCTAATCAAAAGTGAAGCCATCAAGTTGTCATAGCTCACACCTGTAATCCCAACATTGGAAGGCAAGGTGGGAGGATCACTTGAGGCCAGAAGTTCAAAACCAACCTGGGCAACATAGTGAGATCCCATTTCTAAAAAATGGGAAAAGTTATCTGGGTGTGGTGGCATGAGCCTACAGTCCTAGCTACTAGGGAGGTCGAGTCGGGAGGATCGTTTAAGCACAGCAGTTCGAGGGTGCAGTGAGCTATGGTTGTACAACTGCACTACAGCCTGGGCAACAAGCAAGACCCTGTCTGTAACAAATAAAAATAAAGCAAAATAAAGCAAAGCCATCTGAATTTCTCTTTCAGCAGAAAAAGGTCAGGCACAGTGCCTACTGAAACATTGAGAGTAATTAATTGTTTACCAGCTGTCTGAGTATCCCTTCATCCAGTCAAGATGATACCCACAATCCACTATCACAGTATTGCTTTGCTACTTTTCTTTTGGCTAGTATTTACTTGGAATATCATTTCCCTTCTTCTTTATTTTCATTTAGCTCTAGATGTATCTCATGTGAGCATCATAAAGCTGGATTTATTTTTCTAATTCCATTCTGATAGTATTTTTCCTTTAAGAAGTTAATTTAATTTATTATAGTTACACACTTGGACTCTTTCTTTTTTAAGAAGTGAGATGTCTCTGTGTTGGACAGGTGGAGTGCAGTGGCTATTCACAGGTGCAGTCATAGTGTACTGCAGCCTCAAACTTCATAGGCTCAAGTAATCCTCCTGCCTCAACCTCCCCAGTAGCGGGGACTAGAGGCACATACCACCACACTTGGCTTTGGGCTCATTTTAACCGTTTTATTGTGGTTTTGTTTAGTTAATTTTTCTTCACTTTTTTCCTTCTTTCATGACATCTGTTGAACTGATATTTCTCTTGGTTGCTTCTGCTTTTTTCTTTTTTCTCGTTTCCTGGTTTGGAAACTACAGATTTGTATTTCTATTCTTTTAAAAACTAACTGCAAAAAAAAAAAAGAAGAAACAAAAAAAATTAACCACCAATTTTAATATACATGTGGACTATATTATATTTCTCAGAGTCTAAAATCATTTACTGTATCCTTTAGTTAAACAATCCTTGCACATTTTATCTGCTGTCTTTCTTTACAGGTTTTCTAGAACTTAATTCACCTTTGTATTTTGTGGACTTTATTTTAAAAGGGACAGTAGTTTGATTTCCATCCTCACAGTTACTTCTTATGTCCCTTGCCTTCCCTCAATGTTCAGTTTTCTTTTTCTCTGCTTTTTGTTTCATTTTTCTTGAGGTGGGTATCTCACTCTGTCACCCAGGCTGAAGTGCAGTGGCACGATCACAGCTCACTGCAGCCTTGATCACCCATCCTTCCACCTCAGCCTCCCGAGTAGCTGGGACCTCAGGTGCGCACTTCCCGCCCAGCTTATTTCTGTATTTTTGGTAGAGAGGGGTTTTGCCATGTTGCCCAGGCTGGCCTCAAACTCCTGCACTCAAGTAATCCACTCATCTCAGCCTCCCAAAGTGCTGGGTTTACAAGCATGAGTCACCACGCCTGGCCTAAAATTGTTTTCTTGCTGTGAAAAGTAGTTATTTCAGCAAGCACATGTAGCAGGTAAACTACTTTTTGTAGTTCTAAAAATATCTTTATTTTGGCCTCTCTAATTAATGGTAATTTAGCTAATTTTCAGTGTTTAGGTTACAGTTATTTTTACCTCAGCAATTTGAAGATCAGACTCTAATATCTTTCAGTATCTTTTGAGAGAAAAGAAATCTCCCATTTAACTGTTGTTACCTTACAGATCATCTTTTTCTCTCTGATAGCATTAAGACTTCTTATTAACCTTGATTTTGTACTTGCTCTGTGGTGGATTGAGGTGTGGATATATTTTTATGGATTTTATCTTCTCTGGATTTGATGATAATGATGCTTTTAATCTAAGGTATTCTACTGACCTTTAGTACTAGGGATATCTTAGACATTATCTGTGCAAACATTCTTATCTGCCATGGCTTCTATATTCTATTTCTAAAATTTGTTCTGTGTTAAGGCTTGTATCCTCCATGACTTTTAACGCTGTTTCAGTTTTCATCTCTCTGTATTTCTGTATCACATTCTCAGTGAATTGCTCAATCCTGTTTTCCAGTTTACTAGGTGCCTTTTCTACTATATCCTTTTCTAATATATCCTCTCTACTAGGATTTTTCTTTTTCAAATAATTAATTTCAATTTCCAAGAATTTTTGTCATTTTTTTCTGTACATCAATTCTTATATTTTCTTTTGATTTTGTTTTCAAAATTTCTTATTCTTTTTTAAGATATTTCTTCCTTGACTTCTGTATGAATATTCAACTCTTATTTTTATGTTTTATTTTGATTGCTCTGTAAATATATTTCCTCTTGTATTTTTTTAAAAAAATTCATGCTCTTTCAATTGTGTTTGTTGGCTTTCTTAGCTTTAGTTTTCCTCAAGTGCTTTGGAAATCATTTTGCAGGTTCATCCTGACAGTGACTTTTTTTTCTCTCTATCTCTATCTCCTTCTGTTTATCCCAATCACTGAGTCAGTGGGTGGGATTGGCTTAAGTTTTAGGAGCTAGGATTTGTCTGCCTCCTCTGTCTTCCTGGTTTTATATAATGGTTTATCTCCAAAAGCTTTTTTCAGCTTCTTTTCACAGTTTGGGGAATCACATCTTAGTGCCATTTTTATGCACTGAGACTTGCTCAAGTCTTTTGCCAGGTGGTTCTTTTTAATCTCCACTAACATGCAATATTAACCCTTGGTGCATCTAACTGCTACTAGACCTGGAGCTTAACTATTCTATAATGTCAGCCTTGCATACTACTTTGTGTTCGGTTACACAGTGACTTTTACCTTTAGTACGGCAGTATCTTGATTTTTTCTTTGCTATATCTCTTATACTTTATTCTTTTATACTTTGTCAATAATATATCTTATACTTTATCTGTAATTGCTGAGTACTGTTTTAAATAGAGAAGTCTCTAAAGTGTCTATTGCCAGTACCATCTTGACCAGAAATCCTGTCAAAACAGTTTGCACATACGTATTTGGAAATTAGGATATGACCTAATTTCTTTGGCATATATGTGATTCATTCTATTTATTTGTTTAATGCATAGATATGCTACAGCAAAACAAGAATAAGAATACGAATTCATGTTCTCAGGGCATGACTTCCAGACTCAAATTGGGTGGATTCAAATTCTGTTATTGATACTTGCTTCCTGCATGACTCATCTTTTCAGTACCTTTGTTTCCTCATCTGTATTTATGACATATCTACTTCATAGACATCTTGAAAGGATTAAATAAAATCTCAAAAACTCATGTTGTTCAAGGTTAAAAAATATGTATATATATAATGTGTGTGTATATATGTATAATTAGCATAGCAGTGTGAACCCTCAATGAATGTTAGCCATTATTTGTACAGTGGAGTTGCATGATACACATGTTTAATGTATAAATTCATTTATAGCCATTCTCTTTTGTAAAATACATGTAGCATAATATATTTTAGACATATATATTACTATATATGATATATTAAATTGTACTTTAAAATGAAATATTATCAAGGTTGTTAAACTTCCCCTACACTGTATTTCTGTACTTTCTGGGTCATTTAAATGATCCTCAAAAGTAACTTTGACTACTGGATATTTTTTCCATATAGACTGAGTTTTAAGACTTAAACCACCGCTCCCCTCCTCATCAGATGCAATTATTAGTTGTCTCTATACTAGTCAGTGTATTTTTATGTCAGGCATTGGCAATTATATAAAGCTGTACAGTACTGAAAAATCATTTGGGCTCAAAATCAGAAGATCTAGGTTCAAGTCCGGCCTCTTCCATTATCCAGTCACCTCACCTTTCTGGATGTCAGTTTCTTCACTTATAAAACAGAGATGATAACACCCACACATCAGAGTGTGTGTAAAGATTAAATGCAATAAGGTGTGAGAATGCAATCTATAAACTGTGAATCACTAGATAGTAGCTACGATTGCATGTCTTTGTTACAGCAGCTTCCTTCCATATTTACATAGTCCTATAGAAAGGAGGTAACCCTGAGCCTGGAAAGTTATTGGATCTCCAATCCATCGTGGACTTTTTGCAGTAAGGAAAAACTCTCAGTGAGAGTTTTATGAATAATGATTCTTTGGGGATGGGAGTGAAGTAGATATACATTATCTGGTATTTGTATTTGACAGCTTTAACTGCTAAGACCAAAGTATTAGAATCCTTTGCTCTTTCAGCCACAGCATACAATATTTAGCTTTTAGCAATTGGAAGCAGAAATAGGAAACCTAATTTTAGTCCTGAGGTAAGTAGAGCAGGCATTTCCTTTCCTATTCAGATAAAATTATTACATACCTGTAGTGGAATATGCCGAACAAATCTAAGAACTAAGCCATTTATCCTTCACTGATGGCCCTATTTTAAGTCACAAGAAATGTGCTCTCCACCAAAGTCGCTAATACAGTTTTCTCCTCCTCCTTCACACGCAAATATAGCCAAAAGTACTCTAAATGGATCATATCTATGCTTCCTAGAGCAGTGCAAAGGTTAAAGTAAAATTTCTGCTTCTGGGAGCCCAGAAAAAGGTTAGCACACGAACATAGCCACACTCAGCTGCTTTATAAACCCTTTCTTTCTTAACTATCTTCCTAACTTGCCACATTTGATTCAAAAATCAAAACAATATTAGAAGGTATATACTGTATATCCTGCTTTTACCCCGTTCGGCCCCCACTACCACCCACTTCTGGTCACTGTTATCACTAGTTTCTTTTGTACTCTTCTGGTGTTTGTTTATATAAACACAAATATAACAATATAGATACAGATGTATTTTCCCTCTTCTTACACAAATGGTAGCATACTATATCTACTATTTTGTCCTTGCATTTTTTACTGAATAATTTATATTGGAGTTTCGGGGATTAAATCTCCACTCATGGAGAGCTTCTTCATTTCTCTTTAGAGTTGCATCTTATTACATTAGAAGTATATGCCATTGCTTATTTAACCAGCCCCTCATAAAGGAACACTTTTTTTTTTCAATCTTTTGCTGATGTAAAACCAGCACAGTAAATAACCTTAAATATTGTCATTTTGTATATACACAGGATATCTCTAAGGTACATTTCCAAAGGTATGATTACTGAGTCAAAGAGTGAATACATTTTTTAAGAATTTTCCATTATTTCAATCACCTCAAAACAACAGATAATAAGGGCATCAGGGAAGGAACCTGGTGGCCGTGTTGTGCAGGCAGACTTGCCTTTGATCTGGGTTTCATCCTTGACTTGGTCATGGCTTTGGGCAAGTTACCTCCCATTTCATGGAGCCTTGGTATCACCCTCTATCGAAAGTGGGGGCTGGTCCCTGTCTCAATGGAGTAATTATAAAATTAGAGGAGATAATGGCTGGATCTTGTCTGTACTGCCACCTTTAAGATGCTGGGATTATTAACCAAAAAATGGCTACAAACCTGATGCCAGGCTCACTTGCTTTTTTTTCTTTCTTTTTTGTTTTTAAATTATCAGATTGTAAAATGACTTTTTCTTTCCTTTGATGTACTATTCTATCAATTTTAATATATACATAGATTTGTGTAACTACTCAGAATCAGAATACAAAATAGTATTTTTAATTTGGATAGATACGGGCTAGTTGCTCTCCATAAAGGTTGTCTACCCACACTGCACTCTCCCCAACAATATATGAGTGACTTTTTCCTCACAGCCTTGGCAAATGATAGAGTTGGTTATTTGTTTGCTGTCTGTTATTATAGCCTTCCCCATGCAGAAACATAGCAGCAGACTAGGGCCACAGCAGCTGTCTGGTCCTTCTTCCCTTGATTAAAGTTCCTTAAGCCACAAATCTGAAGCTTAAAAAGAAAAATAAATACTAAACAGAGGCCTCATATTTTAATCACATTTCAGAGCAGCTACTTTCCCCATCTGCTCTTCAAACAGCTTAGTTTACAGCCCTCTGTTATTCTGAATAACTGAAGGATAACTGAAAGAGCGTAGAAAAAGTCATCTCAATGACAGTTGTATACCTTTGACATGGTAACTGTTCTTGTTCACAAGTTCCAGTGCACATACAACCTCTTTTTTCTCATCTGCCTCCTACCTAATGTCAACACATTAGAAATAAAAGCTGACTAAGATCTTATCGTGTTGAATTTTATAAACATACTAAAAGAAAGAATGATATTAATAGAATTGACATGAGAAAATTGGACTAAACTGTTTGAAACATCTACTTTCTTTGTTGTAGATGTAAATTAACCAAACTTAACCAAAATATTAGATTTACAAATCTCTGGCTTATGGGCCAGATTCAGCCAACAGGCTTGTATTGCTGGCCTCACATAATCTTTCAAAATTAGGAAATATTACATTAAAATCCAGATTTTCCTGAATAATGAGAATATCTGAGAATAATATGCCCATATTATCACATCACCACTGTTAGTTGGGGCATATACTCTAATTCACCACATTTTTTTTTTTTTTTTAAATAGAGACAAGCTGTCACCATGTTGCCTAGGCTGGTCTGGAACTCCTGAGCTCAAGCCATCCGCCCACCTCGGCCTCTCAAAGTGCTGGGATTACAGGTGTGAGCCACTGTGCCTGGCTTCTAATTCATTACGTTTTTATACGTGATCACTTTATTCATTTTTTTCTACTTATTCTTCAGAATACTGTATAATTTAATAAAAATTTTAAAAAGTTTTAACAGCAGCAAGCACTTCTTTTTGTTATTAGTATTTTCAGATGTCCATATAGTATTTAGCAATAATATTTCAGTTGAAAGAATTTACAGTTATTATGACTAAAGTGTTTGTTCTTACAGACATGAAATCTGCCATTTGATTTAGTAGTTGGATTATTTAATATAAAGCTTTTTTTCCCTTTTAATATGTGAACATATTTTCTTACCATTTTGGGAAACTGATTTTTATTACTTTCTGAATGATTCTTGCTTTTTATCATCTGATATATTGATTATTTCATAATCATGTATGTTATTTGACTTTTAATATATATCTTTTAAAAACTTTAGTTGCTGAGAAATGTTGGGCCAAGGTTCATCAGAGTTATGATCATATTTCTTCTGCATTTCGATCCCCGAGCTGACAAGCAGACTTACCATATAACTTCTCATTGATTTTAATTTTCCAGACTTTGCAGATCCCTGTTTATTTAGGTGAGCTGTAATCACTTTCTTACCCTACTCCCTATACTCTCTGCATTGAAATCTATCATTTTATAAACAAAGATTGCAGATGATGCACATTGCTTTCTTTGTTAACACTGTACCAGAACTATGAATGCTTTGTTTATTAGCACAATTAATTAAGGTTTGCCTCTGTTTTAAAAAAGGAATTAATTTAATCTGGTTGTACTCATTTTTAAGAAGCAAAATTATTTTTATGACTTGTTCTTTGTTATTATTATTGTTGTTATCTAAGAATAATTGCTGCCAGAACAAGGAATCTAAATGAAATAGGAACCAAAGATTTATAGTAAAGGAACCAAAGATTTATGGTAAATAGTAGTGGTACGTTTAGTGGGACTTAATTATGAAAAATATTTAACAGAAGGCTATTTAAATGCAAGTTATAATTTGTGGGAATAATGAAGAGCAACAAAGGATAAATGACACTTTAATTTTCATCTTTGTAATTTCTAACAAAGTTGATGGTAATGCAATATGACATCTTGCCCTTATTGTTTACCTTTCTATTATGGTTTTTAAAGAGGTTCTTGTTTTTTGCAAAAATATTCAGAGGGTTTTTTAGTTTTCCTAAAGGTGTCTCCAGTCACTAATGTTTATATTATTCTCCTTTCAAACACCCATCGAATCATGATCCTTGCTTATTTTCTTTATTTCACTATTCAACTGCTCTTACTGGCTTTGTGATGTGAGTAGTGTTCAAATATAATTTTCATTAACTCCATGAAATCCCACATCTTTCCCAATATTGACTTTGAGTAAATTTGCATATTTTTATAGGCATAGATAGCATCCCAAAAGAACAGACATGTTTACACCATCCAATGATTAGAGAAAGACTGACCAACAAAACTTTTGTCATGAAGAGTAAGAACAGGCTCTTCAGTGTTGAGGAGGGAAGGATATTTGAGAAGGGCCCAATTAGTGAGTGATGCATGTATCAGTCAGTTTTTTATGTTGTTAGAACTTTTGATTGGGTAAAGAATATTCAGGTAATGGGACCTCTCTCCTGTTTTGCCTTCAGTCTTCCGAATATGGGAATTGTCTTAGTCCATTTTGTGTTGCTATAACAGAATACCACAGATTGCATAATTTATAAAGAAAAATGTATTTCTCATGGTCCTGCAGACTGGGAAGTCCAAGGTCAAGGGGCCTATGTCTGTTGAGGACCCACTTGCCATATCATCCCAATGGCCAAAAGCAGAAGAGCAATAGAGCATGTGTATAAGATAGAACAAGAGAGGGTCAAACTCACTTTTATAACAAACTCACTCTCACAATAATGAACCCAGTCCTATGATAACCACATTAATTCATTTATGAGGGCAGAGCCCTCATAACCTAATCACCTCTTGAAACTCCCACTTCTCAACGTTGTTGCATTGGGGATTATGTTTGCAACGCATGAACTCTGGAGGACACATTCAATCTATAGCACAAACGGTGAATTTCTGGATAGCAAGATTCTGAAGCTTTTCAAGTTTATTATAAATGCTTTCTCATCTCAAATAACTCATCAACTATGGCATTTTTTAAGTACCATAAAAGTGTGTGTTATGTTGGTGTGTGCATGTGTATAAACTTCAGACCTTTAAAAAAGTGATTTCTTCACAGTAATAAGATGGAAATTCATTCATAGCATTGACTAAAGTGGGCTGCCAGTGTTGATAGTAACATTTATTTAGCATGAATAATATTCTACTATCCAAGAAGGATATTTTGCTATGTCATAGATATGAAACAAAAGAACCTAGCGCCAATTGATTTACCATTATATTATAATAGATGCTCCAAAAAAAAATACATACCAAGGGAAAAAAGCCCCGATAATTGGACTAGGTGAACCATAGGTGCAAGTAACTACTCAAAGCAGGGGTTTGTTTAGTGTAATCTATTACAAGATACTTTGTTAGAAGTAGGTCTTGAAGTAGAAATAATAAAAAGGAAAAAAAAAACAGTTATCTAAAAATGAAATGATTAAATGTTATAAACACTAAACAGAATTTTTTAAAGGCTGATGCTTATGGTTCAAAGACTTTTGAATAATTAAAGACCAAGACTTTTCTATGTTTTCTATATGTTTAGTAAGTTCTGTAATTAATAAATCTTATCCTAATCTGAAATGATCTCTCGCATCTGAATTTCCAGAGGCTTCATTTTTCTGTATTATATCTTTGACAAATAATTTTGTGCAGACCCTGAACAACTCTTCTGCTGTTTTCTGAAACTATTTGTTTAAATCTCATATGGTTATTGAACTACTTTTGTGCTAACAACTTCCCAAACAAACTATAAGCTTCCTATAATCCTTCATATTTCCTAAAATTCATTACAGTGCCTTGCTAATAGCAGAAATGGCCAAAATAGTTTTTTGATTTGAATCAAGCTGATACAAACTCATTCTTTTACACAATAAGAAAAATTAACTTTACTCTTACTTAATGTATAGTACATTTATCTCATAAAGCTATGCAAAGTCTTTATAGCAAATATTAACAATTTCTGCTTTTATGAAACTTATAATTTCTTCTTTCAATATAGGTTATGAGTGGAATTTCAGATTCATGTTCTAGAGATTTGCTAAGACAATAGTGCTTGTGAGGGTAACATGACATGTTTGTGAAAATGTCCAGAAACAGGTATTTTCTTACACTGTGGGTAGGTATAAATTAGTACAACTCTTGGTAAACAACTGATCTATGTATGTATACCATACCTAAAGATGTTATTATCCTTTCACCCAGTGTCTAAAAATCTGTTTTAAGGAAGCATAGAAAAAGCATTATCCACAGGAAACTTTACAACAGTATTTTTAACTAAATTTGGAAACAACCTAAATGATAAACAATAGTGAATGGTAATGAAAAAATTACGATGCAATAATGTCTTGTTATTTTACATAATTTTTTCAAATAATTTGCTTAAATGTGGACTTTCTTTTTAAAAATGTACAAAATTTAGTATTATCACTACTTTGCAAAAAATGAAAGCAGAAAAAAAGTCTGAGAAAGATATGCAAAAATATCAACAGTTTAATAGTTATTTGATTTTAAATAATAGGTCTGTTTTCATTCTTACACTTATTTGTATTCTTTAATAATCCTATAAAAATCCTGTATTACCTTTTTTTTTTTTTTTTTTTGAGATAGAGTCTCACTGTGTCATCCAGGCTGGAGTGCAGTAGCACAATCTCAGCTCACTGCAACCTCTACCTCCTGAACTCAAGCAATTATCCTGCCTCAGCTTCCCAAGCAGCTGGGATTACAGGTGCCCACCACCACATCCAGATAATTTTTTTGTATTTTTAGTAGAGACGGTGTTTCGCCATGTTGGCCAAGCTGATCTTGAACACCTGACCTCAGGTGACACACCTGCCTCAGCCTGCCAAAGTCCTGGGATTATAGGCATGAGTCACTGCACCCAGCCAAAAATCATGTATTACTTTTTAAATGAATGGAAAACTTAGCTGCTTTTTTTAAATCTAAGAAACAATAATCATTCTCTTGGGAAAGATATATTTCTTTTTTTTAGTTTTTTAGTTTTATGTGTATATATATACACACACACACACACACAAACACACACATTTAAGTCCTAGGGTACATATGCACAATGTGCAGGTTTGTTACATATATACACATGTGCCATGTTGGTGTGCTGCACCCATTAACTCATCATTTACATTAGGTATATCTCCTAATGCTATCACTCCCCACTCTGCTCTCTGCCCGACCAGGCCCGGTGTGTGATGTTTCCTTGCTGTGTCAGGGTGTTCTCGTTGTTCAATTCCCGTGATGAATGAGAGCATGATGGATTTTGTCCCTTCGCGATGAATTTGCTGAGAATGATGGTTTCCAGCTTCATCATGTCCTACAAGGACGCTCAATCACACATATGACTGTAGTATTCCATGATGTTATATGTTTGCATTTTAAGTAATCCAGTCTGGCATTGATAGACATTTGGGTCAGTCCCAAGTCTTTGCTATTATTGAATAGTGCATAATAAACATCGTGTCATGTGGTGACATAACAGCATGATTTAGAATCCTTTGGGTATATACCCAGTAATGGGATCACTGAGTCAAATGGCATTTTTAGTTCTAAGATCCTTGAGGAATCACCACACTGTCTTCCACAATGGTTGAACTGGTTACAGTCCACCAACAGTGTAAAGTGTTCCTATTTCTCCACATCCTCTCCAGCACCTGTTGTTTGCTGACTTTTAATGATACATGCATTCTAACTGTGTGTGAATGTGGTATCTCATTAGAGTTTTGATTTTTTGCATTTCTTTGATGGCCAGAGATGATGAATGTTTTCATGTGTCTGTTGGCTACCTGCCTGTCTTCTTTAGAGAAGTGTCTGTTCATATCCTTTGCCCACTTTTTGATGGGGTTGTTTGCTTTTTCTTGTAAATTGTGTTTCTGTAGATTCTGGATATTGTAGCCCTTTTACAGATGAGTAGATTGCAAAACTTTTCTCCCCATTCTGTGAGTGCACTGTCCATTGGTAGTTTCTTTTGCTGTGCAGAAACTCTTTGGTTCAATTAGATCCCATTTGTCAATTTTGTCTTTTGTTGCCATTGCTTTAGTGTTTTAGACATGAGTCCTTGCCCATACCCTATGTCCTGCAGATAGTAGTACCTAGGGTTTCTTCTGGTTTTTATGGTTTCGGTCTATTTAAGTCTTTAATCCATCAGCGATTGCTTTTGTATAGGCGTGAGAAGGGATCAGTTTCAGCTCTACATACTGGCTAGCCAGTTTTCTGCTTCATTTATTAAATAGGAATCCTTTCCCATTTCTTGTTGCAATCAGTTTACATTCTAGTCGAATGGTTTGAATCCTTGAAATGATGACATTATTTCCCGGGAGAGCTCATTCTGTTGTTGGTCTATATCTGTTTTGGTGCCAGTACACCATGCCATTTAGTTACTGTAACCTTGTAGTATAGTTTGAAGTCAGGTAGCGTGATGCCTCCAGCTTTGTTCTTTTGGCTTAGGATTGTCATGGCAATGTGGGCTCTTTTTTGGTTCCATGTGAACTTTAAAGTAGTTTTTTCTAATTCGGTGAAGAAAGTCATTGGTAGCTTGATGGGGATGGCATTGAATCTATAAATTACCTTGGGTAGTATGGCCATTTTCATGATATTGATTCTTCTTATCCATGAGCATGGAATGTTCTTCCATTTGTTTGTGTCCTCTTTTACTTCATTGAGCAGTGGTTTGTAGTTCTCCTTGAAGAGGTCCTTCACATCCCTTATAAGTTGGAGTCCTAGGTATGTTATTCTCTTTGAAGCAATTGTGAATGGGAGTTCACTCATGATTTGACTATCTGTTTGTTATTGGTGTATAAGAATGCTAGTGACTTTTGCACATTGATTTTGTATCCTGAGACTTTGCAGAAGTTGCTTGTCAGCTTAAGGAGATTTTTGGCTGAGACGATGGAGTTTTCTAAATATACAATCATGTCATCTGCAAACAGGGACAATTTGACTTCCTCTTTTCCTAATTGAATACCCTTGATTTCTTTTTCTTGCCTGATTGCCCTGGCCAGAACTTCCAACACTATGTTGAATAGGAGTGGTGAGAGAGGGCATCCCTGTCTTGTGCCAGTTGTGAAGGGGAATGCTTCCAGTTTTTGCCCATTCAGTATGATATTGGGTGTGGGTTTGTCATAAATAGCTCTTATTATTTTAAGATACGCTCCATCAATACCGAATTTATTGAGAGTTTTTAGCATGAAGGGCTGTTGAATTTTGTCAAAGGCCTTTTCTGCATCTATTGAGATAATCATGTGGTTTTTGTCTTTGGTTCTGTTTATATGCTGGATTATGTTGATTGATTTGCATATGTTGAACTAGCCTTGCATCCCAGGAATGAAGTCCACTTGATCATGGTGGATAAACTTTTTGATGTGCTGCTGGATTCAGTTTCCCAGTATTTTATTGAGGATTTTTGCATCGATGTTCTTCAGGTATATTGGTCTAAAATTCTCTTTTTTTCTTGTGTCTCTGCCAGGCTTTGGTATCAGGATGATGTTGGCCTCATAAAATGAATTAGGGAGGATTCCCTCTTTTTCTATTGATTGGAATAATTTCAGAAGGAACGGTACCAGCTCCTCCTTGTACCTCTGGTAGAATTTGGCTGTGAATCTCTCTGGTCCTGGACTTTTTTTTGGTTGGTAGGCTATTAATTATTGCCTCAATTTCAGAGGCTGTTATTGGTCTATTCAGGGATTCAACTTCTTCCTGATTCTTAATAATGAGATTCCTGGCTTTTAACAGGTTTTAGGAACTTCAGAATAAAAAAGGGGAACTAGAGCAGTTTAAAGTACTGGGCATCTGATCGAATTCACTGTTACACTGCCATGACTCTTTATCCTTCTAGATGAAACAGGCCTCAATACAAATTATCAATCTCCTCATACCTTTACTGACCTTCTCTTGGCTTATCAATACTAAGCCTAATGACTGTATGTTTTCAGTGTGACCACGCCAGGCTCTTCCCTGCTCATTATTTTCTCATTTCCTTGTTTTACTTAGTGCAGTATTTTTAATGTTCATCAGTATTGTAGCATGTATCAGTAATTTTTTCTTTTCTATTACCAAATAATATTTCAGTTATGAATATACCACCTTTTATTTTATTCATCTATTGATGAATATTTGAGTTGTTTCTACTTTTTAGCTATTGTGAATAATAATACTATAAATATTTGTGTACAAGTTTTTATGTAAATATATATTTTCATTGCTCTTTGTTATATATCTAGGCATAGAATTACTGACTCATATGTTAACTTTATGTTTAACATTTGAGAGACTGTTAGGCTGTTTTCCAAAACAGCTGCACCATTTACAGTCCTACCAAGAGTGTATGAGGGTTTCAGTTTCTCCACATCTTTGTCAATACATGCTGTTATTTATCTGTCATGTCTATTTCCTTGATCTGTACGTATCTATCTTTTTGTAGGTACCACACTATCTTAATCACTGTAGCTTTAATATGTTTGAAATAAGGAAGTAAGAGTCCTCCAATTTTGTTCCTGTTTTTTAAAATGGTGTGTTTGGGCTATTCTACGTTCCATCAATTTCCATGTGAATTTTAAGATCAACTTACCAATTTTAGCAATGAAGTCAGCTGGGATTTTGATAGATTACATTGAATCAGTAGATCAATTTGGAGAATTTTATCATCTTAACAGCAGTAGAGCTGAGATCCATGAACGTGAGATGTCTTTGTATTCACTTACGTCTTTAATTTCTTTCACTGATATTTTGTAGTTTTTAAAATGTAATTTTACTCTTCCTTTGTTAAATTTATTCACAAATATTTTAATTTTTAATACAATTTTAGATGGAATTGTTTTATTATTTCATTTCAGATTATTCATTGCCAGTTTAGAGAAAATAACCAATTTTTTTAACACTGAGTCAATGCCAAAAGAAAATGATTGATTTTTGTATATTGATCTTGTATCCTGCAATCTTGCTGAACTTGTTAATTTTTGTAGATTTTTAGAACATTCCTTTGGCTTTCTTATGTATAAAATCAGTGTAATGCCTATCAAAATACCAGTGACATCCTTCACAGAAATAGAAAAAACAATCCTAAAATTTATATGGAATCACAAAAAATCCAAAATAACCAAAGCTGTTCTAAGCAAAAGAACAAAACTGGAGAAATCACATTACCTGACTTCAAATATACTACAGATTTATATATGTAAACACCAAAACAGCATGGTATTGGCATAAAAACAGACACAGAGACCAATGGAACAGAATTGAAAAACCTAGAAACAAATCCATACACATACAGTGAACTCATTTTTGACAAAAGTATCAGAAGCATACGCTGGGGGAAGAGATAGTCTTTTCAATAATTGGTGCTGGGAAAGCTCAATATTCATATGCAAAGAATGAAACTAGACCCCCATCTCTCACCATAAACAAAAACCGAATCAAAATACATTAAAGACTTACACCTAAGACCTCAAACTATGAAATTACTACAAGAAAACATTGGAGCAGCTCTCTAAGACATTGATCTGGGCAAATATTTCTTGAGCAACATTCCATGAGCACAGGCAGCCATAGCAAAAATGGACAAATGGGATCACATTAAGTTAAAAAGCTTCTGCACAGCAAAGGAAACAGTCAAGAAAGTGAAGAGACAACAAACAGAATGGGAGAAAATATTTGCACACTATCTATCTGACAAAGGATCAATAACCAGAATATGTAAGGAGCTCAGAAACTTTACAGGACAAAAATCTAACAATCCAATTTAAAAATGGGCAAAAGATTTGATTGAATAGACATTTCTCAAAAGAAGACATACAAATAGCAAACAGGTATATGAAAGCGTGCTCTATCAATCATCAGAAATGCAAATCAAGACTACAATGAGATATCCTCTCACCCCAATTAAAATGGCTTATATCCAAATATAGGCAATAACAAATGCTAGCTAGGATGTGGAAAAAAGGGAACCCTCCTACAATGTTGGTGGGAGTGCAAGTTAGTATAGCCACTATGTACAACAGTCTAGAGGTTCCTTTAAAAACTAAAAATAGAGCTACCATTATGCTAAGTGAAATAAGCCAGGCGCAGAGAGACAAACAATGCATGCTCTCACTCATTTGCGGAATCAAACAAAACAATTGGCCAGATACAGTGTGGCTCATGACTCTAATCCCAACACTTTGAGAAGCTGAGGTCAGGCAGATCACTTGAGCCCAGGAGTTCGAGACCAGCCTGGGCAACATAGTGAAACTTTGCCTCACAAAAAAAAAAAAAAAAAAAAAAAAAAATCCAGACATAGTGGCACATGTCTGTAGTCCCAACTACCTGGGAGGCTATGGTTGTCAGAGGCTGGGAAGGGTAGTAGGGGGATTGGGGGAGAGGTGGGGATGGCTAATGGGTACAAAAACTATAAAGAATGAATAAAATCTATAGTCACAATAGAGTGACTATAGTTAATAATAACTTAATTGTATATTTTAAACTTAAAGAATGTAATGGTTTATATCTCAAAGGATAAATGCCTGAGGGGATGGATACCTCAGTCTCCATGATGGGCTTATTTCACATTGCATGTCTGTATCAAAACATCTCATGTACCCCGTAAATACATACACCTACTATGTACCTACAAAAATTCTTTTAAAAAAGATCATATCATCTTAAATAGAGGTAGTCTTACCTCTATCTTACTCTTTCCCAATCTGTGTGCCTTTTATTTCATTTTCTTGTCTAGTTTCTTTGGCTAGAACTTCCAGCATAATGTTGAATAGAAGTGGCAAGACTAGATATTTTTTGTTCCTGATCTGGGGGGGAAACATGCATTCATTCACCATTAAGTATGATATGAACTGTGGATTTTCCATAACTGCCCTTTAATGGGTGAGAAAGTGCTCTTCTACTTCTTGTTTGTTGAATATTTTTAACATGAAGAGGTGTTAGATTTTGTCACATGCTTATTCTGTGCTCCTTTATGTTATTCTTGTCAAATATATTTATGTATGTGATAGGCCCAACAGTACTTTATCCTAAATATTGTTTTGTACAATTTCTTTTTCAGTCAAGGAAAGAAGGAGATGAAGTATGCATTCGTTGTATCTTTTATAATTACTTTTACTTGTGCTGCCCCTTTTCGTTTTCTTGATGTCAAATTATCAACTGGATTCTTGAAGAAGTTTCTTTAGTGTTTCTTATAATGTAGATAGATGTGTTATCAATAAATTTTCTCAGTTTCAGTTTCCTTGGGAACATACTTATTTCACCTTCCTTTTTGAAATAGAGTTTTGCCAGAATGAATTTTTTTTTTTTTTTTTTTTTTTTAGATACAGCTGGCTCCGTCACCCAGGCTGGAGTGCAGCAGTGTGATCTCGGCTCACTGCAACCTCCACCTCCTGGGTTCAAGGGATTCTCGTGCCTCAGCCTCCCAGGTAGCTGATATTACAGCTACATACCACCAGACCCAGATGATTTTTTTGTATTTTTAGTAGAGACAGGGTTTCACTATGTTGCCCAAGCTGGTCTTGAACTCCTGGCCTCCAGTGATCCACACACCTCGGCCTCCCAACGTGTTGGGATTACAGACGTGAGCCACCATGTCCAGCCCAGAATTAAAATTTTTAAGTAACAAGTTTTGGGGTTTTGTTTTCCCGTCAGCACTTTGTTTATATCATCCCACTGCCTTCTGGTCTCCATTGTTTCTGATGAGAAGTCAGCCACTGATCTTTTTGAGCTTCCCTTGTATGTGAGGAAGTATTTTTCTCTTACTGCATTCAAAATTTTCTCTCCCTTGAACATTTTCACTTTGATGTATCTGAGTATGATTCTCTCTGTCCTCATCCTACTAGGAATTTGTTGAGCTTCTTCAATAGGTCAATTAATGAATTTTCATCAAATTTTGGAAGTTTCCAGCCATTCTTTCTTTGAGTATTATTTTGTTTCTTTCTCTCATCTCCTTCTGGTACCCCTCTTATGCATATGCTGCTGTGTTTAGTGGTGTCCTATATTTCTCTGAGGCTCTGTTGTTTACTACATTCATTTTTCTCTGTGTTTTCATTACATAATCTCTATCAATCTATCATCGTGTTCACTGATTCTTTATTCTGCCAACTGAAATCTATGACCGTGCCCCTCTAGTGAATTTCTTACTTAATTATATTATATATTTATTTCCATCCAGAATTTCCACCTTTCTCTTTTTTCAAAATGCATATCATCAAAATCCTTTGCTTTATTGTGTGCGAAGAGTATTAGTGGCTTTTGACCTTCCTGCATTTCTATTTTCTTGAAAAATTAGTGATTGATTCTCTCCAAAATAACCAGAGGAGAAATAAGGCAGAAAGTATGTCCTGCTCACGGTCTCCACTCAGTTCTGAGACTAATAGAACAGAATGTAACCAGACTCGGAGTTCTTTGCGATATCTGGGGTCAATATATAGAATTCTTCAGTAATTTGTACATTCATTTTTTTCTACAGTGTCATCAAAGGACAAGCAGAAATCTTGATTCTTAACTATTACAATATAATGGCCTCACCTGTGACCACTTCCACAGTGAATCATAATAGCAACAAGGTCATGCATTCTGTCTGGATTGGTTGCATCCTCTGAAGTGTTACACAGACAAAGTTCCAAACAAAAAACTACCTAGTAAGAAAGTTTCGTACATCCGTGAATTTAATCCATATATTTAAATCTTTTCAGATGTAGAGCTATAATCATGGGTGGTTTTTAAACTTTCATTCATGTGCTTCCTGTTTGCTACAACATTCTTCACAGTAATGTTTGTATTCACTTCATAGAGTTTCTGTGTTGCTAAAAACCCTTAAACAGTGAATAACTGATGTATTTTGTTCTACATCACAGGAAGTTCTTTAAAATCTTCATCTTTGCTCCTGTAGTTTCACAAGTAATACATCTGGTTTCATTAGTTAATGTTTTCTGAAAAATTTCATGCACTACATTGGGTCTGGTGTGCTGTTGTTATTTTCTGTATCAATATTACCATTTGGTAAGTGACCATTTTGTTTATCCTGCCTTCTCTCTTCTTATAAAATATCAGCAATTGTATTTAGTAAGTAATTTAAGAACCCATGGGCATCTTGTTGCATCCGGAAAAGCTCATTTTCTTTCTGTAATCTTGTTTTGAACTTCTCGGGAGATATTACTTCAACCTTTTCCTTCTGTGTGGCTACACTGTGGAAGACAGTTGCTGAGCACATTAAAATTTTCCTTCTTCCTAGGTTGTCTTGTATGCTAGAACTTTTTCCTGAAATGGATGACAAAAATAAAGCGCATGAAGTACTGAATTCCCAAAATTGCACATATTCCCCAAATTGACTAACCCAAAAGTGCCCATTGCAGGTATTCCCAAAATTGACTAACCCAAAATAGTGCTCATTGACTGGAAACCGTTCTGGGCCAATCTCTTTCTCTAATGCTGAAGCACTGGCACTCGTGATCCAGATGGAGGCAGGGGAGGAGAGAAGCCAGGCCACCCACTTGCATTGCAAAGCACAGGCCACAAACCCACACACCACACCTGGCCAGCCACAATTGCCCGATTTTTTTTTGTAATTTCTGTCTCTTTATTAATATTATATATCTGTTAAAATTTTATACTCATACTTTCCTTTTGTTCTTTAAGCATAGTTTGCTTTAGTTCTTCAAATATATCATATTTATAATGGCTCCTTTAAAATCTTTGTTTAGTCTGAAATCTGGGTCCTCTCACAGGCAGTTTGTGTTCACTATTTTTTTCCTGTGTATGAGCTGAACTTTCTTGTTTCTTTGCATGTCTCTCTCTCTCTCTCTCTTTTTTTTTTTTTTGGAGATGGAGTCTCGCTCTGTCGCCCAGGCTGGACTGGAGTACAGCGGCACAGTCTCGGCTCACTGCAACCTCCACATCCCGGGTTCAAGCAATTCTTGTGCCTCAGCCTTCCAAATAGCTGTGATTACAGGCACCTGCCACCACGCCCGACTAATTATTTTTATTTTTTGTACTTTTAGTAGAAACAGGGTTTCACCATGTTGGCCAGGCTGGTCTGGAACTCCTGACTTCAAGTGATCTGCCCACCTCAGCCTCCTAATGTGCTGGGATTTACAGGTGTGAGTTACCGTGTCTGGCCTCTTTGCATATCTTATAATATTTTATTGAAAACTGGACTTTCTAGATAGCATATTGTAGCAATTCTGAATATTAGTCCTCAGTACTCATTGTTGTTGGCCTCTTTATTCATTTAATGACTTTCCTGGACTATTTTAACAAAGTCTATTCACCACCTATGTGAAGCTTCTGATGTTTCTCTTCAGAACACAAGTGTTTCCCATGCATATAGTCCTCCTGGGATGACAGTAGCTATGACAGACTCCCTTTGACTGTCTCTTTCCCTGATCTGTTATGCTGTTTGCCTCTATTGGTATCATACCTACCCGTTAAGCTCTAGTAATTGCTGGGGTAATGCTCTGTTGTTTCCAATAATACCCCAGGGAACAAATTGCTCTACAGTCTGTTCCAATTAAATTCTGTCCCCTATACTGAACTAATTTTGAGGCCATTCTTTGAAGTTTATTCTGAAGCCAGGAGGATTGTTCTTAGCTGTCTCTTTGATTCTCTCTGGCAAATACCTTCATGTTCTTGGGCGTGTTTTTCGGTTTTGTTTAATAACTGATATCCAGTCATTTCCTATTATTCACTGAAATGACCTACTACTTAGCTTATTTCTCTCATGGAGATACTAGCCTCCTCTTGCTTACCATCAAAATCTTCATTGTTCAAGCACTCTTGGGCTTGAACTCTCCCACACTCTATTCTCGATAAAGTCAGTTCTCTTGGGGAGAGCTTTGGAGTTCTCTGTTCTTATGACATTCTCCTCCCCCTGGGCAAAATCTTGGAACTACTAGCGGTTAGGAACAGCAGCCCACTTTTCATGCAGTGGTAAACCTGTTTTATGAGCAGAGCAGTGTGCAGAGGAGTAGCCTCTAATCTCTTGACTTGCTTCTCCCAGCATGGAACCTGTGCCCTAAGGGTGAGCCGGGGCATGGATGCTTTAAGCTCCAGTGTTCTTAGTCTACCTCACCTGGAGTAGAAGAACTTTTGCTCTACAGATAAGGTCTTGGTGCAGAAAGGGAACCCCTGGCCTCCCAACTGTACTTGAGTGGAATTTTACATCTGCAATACATAGCTGGGGTCATGAGAAATGTTGATGGCTTGCCTCTCTGTGGAAGATATCAGAGCCCTTGGCTGGGAGGTGGGGAGAAGGGGAGCCCTGTAATCTTGACCACACCTGCCTGTAGTGGAGCCTCTGTCCTGCTGAGCTGGTGAGTGGGAGTGAGGAAGGGAGTGGGTTGTGACTCAAGTGCCAGTGATTCTCATTGTTCTTCCCAAGAGTTAAGAAATTGTCTTGCATAAATGTTTCCTCATTGGCTGTGTGCCCTTGAGACAATTTTCAGAGATTTTAAATGATTGTATTTTTATAAATATTTTACCAGTTATGGTTGTTTCACTGGGGAGCTCCTCACTCTGCGTCCATTCCAGAAGTGAGTCTGGGCTATTATCTTTTGGACATTATCCCATAAACCTCTCTTATTCTTCTCAGAAGGAACTTTATTACTGTGTGATTTATAATTTTTCAATATATTACTTGTAGCTCTAGAAATCGGCATCATGCCATAAACCACTTTGTACACTGCATGTCAATAAATTACAACATCCTCATATATCAATATTGTATGTATAGACTTAGTGCCAACATGTATGAATAGGCACAACCTAACATAAGTACACCTGTTTATATACATGGCATTCTATAGGTCATATACAAGGAAAGAGAATAAGCAATTCTGGGTTACAGCTAATCTCAGTTGTAGTCATGCTACTGCCTCCAAACCCTGTGTGACAAAGCAAGGATGGGGAAACTTTCTCCTTTCCCCATCCTTGATGGTCCCCCAGTTAACCCAGGATATGCCGGGCCACGCCAGGCCCTTTTTCTTCTCTAGCGGTTTCTTCCCAGAACCTCCCGGCAGAAGGTGGGCTTTGTTTTGTCCTCTGTTTAAAGAACTTTTTCTTTTTCTTTTTCTTTTTTTTTTTTTTTTTTTTTTTGGAAACAGAGTCTTGCTCTGTCACCCAGGCTGGAGTGCAGTGGCATGATCTGACTCTCTGCAACCTCTGCCTCCCGGGTTCAAGCGATTCTTCTGCCTCAGGCTCCTGAGTAGCTGGGATTCCAGGCATGCACCACCACACCTGGCTAATTTCTGTATTTTTAGTAGAGACAGGATTTCTCCATGTTGGTCAGAATGGCCTTGAACTCCTGGCCTCATGTAATCCACCTGCCTCATGTGATCCACCTGCCTCATGTGATCCAGCCTCCCAAAGTGCTGGGATTACAGGAATGAGCCACCATGCCTGGCCTAAATAACTTTTTTTAAAGAACTTAGTCTAAAGTTGTTTGGAACTTTAAGAGTTCTTCTTTGCTCCTGCAACCCTCTATTCTGTCCAAATGTTCACTGACTACTAATGCTCTATTCTAATTTACCTGACAAAATGAAGGACCGACCTTCTGGATCTATTGCTTAATTAAACCTTCAGGTACCTGCATACAAGATATATAAAAGGCTCAGTTTTATTCCATTTCCTTGGGTATTTTGTTTTGTTTTGATAACTGATATCTAGTCGTTTCCTATTTTGTTCACTGAAGTGTCATGTTATGTTTTACCCACATGCAGAGTTAACAAGTTTCTATTATGTGTGATCTCCATTTTCAAAAATATCTGAGGGCCTGTAAAATACACTTTAAATGCTTCAGGAAGTCAATCATAACCTTTTATATTTGCTATAGTTTGCTTTCTTGCCTCATCTCTGATCTCCCTGAGCGCCACTTATACTTACTGCTTTCTCTTAAGCAGACCATCTATTTTATGTGTCAGTGCTTGTGCTTTCACAGATACTTAACCAAATGATTGTCACAGAATATCCTGATAGTAATATGAGATATCAGAGATATCAAGGACCCACTCCACACCTATAAAATAAGTGACTACGTTTCGGGGTTTTTTTGTTTTTTTTTTTTTTAAGATGGAGTTTCACTCTTGTTGCCCAGGCCGGAGTGCAGTGGCACGATCTCAGCTCACTATAACCTCCGCCTCCCAGGTTCAAGCAATTCTCCCACCTCAGCTTCCCAAGTAGCTGGGATTACAGGTGCCCATCACCACGCCCAGCTAATTTTTTGTATTTTTTAGTAGAGACAGCGTTTCATCATGTTGTCTAGGCTCGTCTCAAACTCCTGACATACAATCCACCCGCCTTGGCCTCCCAAAGTGCTGGGATTACAGACATGAGCCATTGCACTGGCCATGAGGATTGTTTTTTATAAAGCTCTTCATTTGATTCTAAAGCTGCTTAAGAACCAATGCTATTCTCTCTTCTTTTCCTGCATTGGCCTCCCTATCATCAAGACTTTGCTTGACAAAGTCTTGCTTAACAAAAAGTAGGAAAAAAAAAAAAAAAAAAAACCTAAACACAACTAAAATATTACCTTCCTTGAAAAGTTTTTCTCAATTCTGTCTGTATTCCTCAGCTAGCGGATATTTGTTATTCTTGGATAATTAGTATTAGAGCTCTCTTTCTGGGTTTAGGGAGTACCCTACATTCTGAATCAGAGATATTTTCTATCTTACAAGCTTAAAATGCCTACTACTTACTCTCCCAGCCTCTCTTACACATTGGGCATAAGTCCATAAACAGGACTGCCAATCAGGCATACTCACCACAGACTTTGAAACAAAAATTAGAGACATGAAAAAAACGTAGACTACAGACTCCATTTCTGGAGTCTTCATTTCTGAAGCAGCAGTAGCAGCTACTTCCAGTTTCCAAATATAACAGAAAAGTTATTATAGTGGCAACATATATCTTGCAGCTTCCAGACAGTAGCATTGCATGCTGCACGCTCCTTTCCTGGTTGGGTAACTTCCAAAGCTGTTTCTATAGCATCCTGAAGAATTCTGTGAGGTGCTTCATATCCTTTAATAAATGTATTTTCTGCTGAAATTACAAGTTGGGTTCTATTGCTGGTAACTAAGATGGAGGGACACCTCTGTACCCCCAAAGTACTTCATTCATAAGCCAATATCGCAATAAACCAAACTATCTTATCGTTAATTGCCAGTAGAATATCAGTTAACTGAGTCAAGAAGGAAAGAAAGCACATTCTAGCCAGAAAAGCATAGCAGGAGCCTGTGTAGCTAGAAGGGACATAGAAGGTACCAGGGAGTAAAGGGACAGTGTGTCTGGAAGATCAAGTGAAGTAACTGGTGAAGAGTGTCCATGGATAGGAAGTTGTTAGAGGAATTAAGTAACTGAATCATACTGTTAGCAGTGGTGAATCCGTATGGGTTTGCAACAACCTCAGTTCTTACCTCCTCAGAAGAAAGAATTCAGCAGGGCAGAGTGAGAGACTGAGGCAAGTTTTAGAGCAGGGGTGAAAGTTTATTAAACAGCTTTCGAGCAGGAAGGAAACAAAGTAAAGTACACTTGGAAGCGGGCCACACAGGTGATTTGACAGATCAAGTGCATGGTTTGACCTTTGACTTGGGATTTTATATGTTGGCATGTTTCTGGGGGAATTACGTCCCTTTTCCCCTGATTCTTCCCTTGGGGTGGGCTGTCCTCCTGAGCAGTGGCCTACCAGCACTTGGGAGGGGCTGTATGCATAGTGTATTTACCAGAGTTGTACATGTGCTCACTTGAGGCATTCTTTCCTTACCGATCTAGTGTTCTTAGAAGGTCATATACCAGTTAAACACCGCCATTTTGCCTCTTAGTGTATATGCTTGCCCCCACTTGCCTAACTCCTGAGAGCTTACCAGAAAGCTGCTGACCACCAGTTTCAGGTGTTTTTATCTATTGGGAGACTGCCTTTCCCTGGCACCAGCTGTGACCAATTATTATTTTAGGGAGACAGACCATCTGCCTGACGATCACCTGATGGTTGCCTGACATTCTTGGTTGGGGGTGGGGGGCCCTCTCCTGCCCTGCTCGTGTCTGACTAGCTACCTACTGTAACAATACTAGCTGTATAAGACCATGTGAATATATTTTTAAGTTCAAGAATAACATAAAGCTATTGAGTCTTTATAAATGGCAGATACTATGCTCAGTTTCATATTTTGAAAAAATCCTATTGCTGTGGGCATGAAGAATAGATTGGAGTTGGGAAAATACTGGTGATTTTAGTTGGATTTGTGATTTACTCATAGTGTTAAGTTCTGTATTATTGTTCCAAGTGATCACTGCCTCCAGACCATATCTTTCTATGAATGCTCACTTTTTCCTTTTGGAGCAATCTGGAATGAAGACTTTCCCTTCCCATCAAAAAGCCTTTCATTTTAACCTTTAAAGCTGCCTAAGACACAGAACAGGCTAGAGCAATATTTTCTCCATGCTTCCTGCTGTTATTAATAGCTCTTGCTAATAGAGACCTAATTTTTTAAAGTCAATGTTCTGCTGAAGAGACTTAAACTTATATCAAGTCTATTTAATTACATATAGATGTGTGACTTACATTGGATTATTTTTCTATCCATATATTAAAGCAATTCTGTTTTGGGTTTTTGTTCGTTTGTTTTTTGGGGTTTTCTGGAGACACGGTCTTACTCTGTCACCCAAGCTAGTGTGCAGTGGTGCTGTCATGGCTCACTGCAGCCTCAACCTCCTGGTTTCAAGTGATCCACCTCAGCCTCCTGAGTAGCTGGGGCTACAATGTACACCACCCTACCTGGCTAATTTTTTTTTTAACTTTTTTAGAAATGGGGTCTCACTATCTTGCCCAGGCTTCTGTTTTATTTTGAAAGCATGGTTGCTTTCATCTTACTCTTTTCAAACTAAAGTGAAAAGTAAAATGATATACCACACTAAAATGTATATGTTTCATTATATCATATATACATTATATGTTATACATTATTATATATATTATATATCTTTAAAGAGCTATTCAAAAATAAAATTTGAAGATATTATTTATATTTTTCGTGGGTCTCAGAAAGTGAAATAATGATTGCAGATCACCAGATTGCAGATGACCAGCAAAATAATTGGAGCTGCTATTGGTTTTTAATAAGTGGAACCTTCTGAATTTTAGCAAATCCAGCAAATCATTACAAAAGACATTGAGCAGTAAATCAGACAAACAATTTGGTGTTTCGTTAATTAGTATATTCAAGCCATTTAAGCTTCTGAAGAATAAGGTTGCCCTGCCAGAAAATCTTTCCAAGCATACTTAAAAAAGCAATATTCTAAACAAAGGCACAGCATTTGGTTGCTAATATATGCAAAGTTGGTAGGGAAAAAGTCTGTGTGGCTACATGTCAGGCCAGCCGGCTTACCACAACATCACAGCAGGGAGCAAGGGAAAGTATTAGAGGTTAAAGGCAAAGACAAAGAGGAGATTACCAGTTCCAGAGTGTTATTTCATATAAGAATAATTTTGTTTGCTGTTGTTGACCTTATCTGTCCACATCATTTCTTAGTTATTTTAACTGACAAAAAAAGAATAGTGTAGAATATGAATAAGAAAAAATAAAAGCATATATTCTTTGTCTAGTAAATTTCAGGAAATACTAGGTTTAACAATTTGAAAAGATCTGTCATTTTTGTGAGTCAAAAATGATTGATTATGGGCAACTTCATGTGGTTCAACCTAATCAAACCTACCAGTGGATTGTAATGTATCACAATATACAGCATGTTGCAAATACAGTTTGCTCACTCTGAATAGATTTGGATATCTTTTTCTTTTTTTGTTATCAAAAATTATTTGTAACAGAAAATATTTATACTTTTATCTAATGAATTAATTTTATTAGGTGTCAGAAACACTTGATGTGGACATTTTTAATAGAGATTATCAAGCTCAAAAGAAACCTTTAAAGTACTGAGGGGGCAATAGAGTACAAATGACCTCAAAGCCTAATGCTGATGAACTGAGCCAACCTATAATGCCCTCATCAATCTCTCAGCTGATATTCCAGGATTCAGAGAGTTTCCACAACCATATATCCACACTGCAGATCTCCCTGATTTCTAGGAGTCTGAAATCTCAGGAAAGATAAGAGTCAATGTAAGTAGTAATAATAATAATAGCAGCTAACACCTAAATAGTATTTACTCTACACAGGCACTGTTTTAAGTGTTTTACATATATTAATTCATTTAATCCTCAAAGCAATCCAATTAAATAGGTAATATTAACATCAACAAATAGGTGAGGAAATGCAGGCACGCAACAGTTAAGCAATTTGCCCAAAAGTGCCACAGTAAGTAAGTACCTGAGCCAAAATTTAATCCCAGGCTTTCTGGCACAAGAGTCAGTACTTAACCAGCAGCAAATTGCTTCTCAATATTAAAAAAGTCTAGCATCACTGAATCAATTCTAGTACATTGTGGGTTGCAAAATTAGTTGAAATACCAACATCCTTAATAAAGCTTTTCAAGGTTCTTTTCATTCTAATAGCTAGTATTTTGGACTACGTTAAAGAAAAAATTATGGATGACATTTGATGAGACAATAAAGAAGACTTTGTTCAGGGACGACTGCACTGGGGGCTGCAGTGGGAGAGAGAGATTGGGCCCAACTCTAACTCCAATAAGGGCAGTGGGTATCTATAGCCAAGGAGCAGAGTGGGTGTCAGTGGATGGAAAATTACTGAAAGGAAATATCAGAGGTAAGGAGAATTCTGGCTACACTGACTTGACAGGGTTATTTTAAAAGGCAGGCCATTTGATCAGATACCAAGGATGGGAGATTTTTGCTAAACTGATCCAGCAGGATACTTGCTTAAAGTGGACTAAACAGGCAGAGTCCCTAGACTAAGGATGGAGCCCAAGATTGAAGCCTTGTTGAGAGGAGGACTCAGAGGAGCCTAACTAATGTTTAGTCAAAGGAGGGAGTTTCTGTCAATCCTCCCTGTGGTTCAAAGGAAAGAAGAGTTGATCTTCTTTCCTTTGAATAATAGAAGTCTATTCCTCGTTTGGTAGAGGATATCTGCCGGATGTATGAACAATCAGGCATTTAATAAGGGGCATTTCTATGAAACAGAAAAAGAAAAACCAAGATTAATGTCTACAAACCCAGTTTCTGTGTCCAGAAGGCAGCCAGTCAAGAACATTTCTGGATATTGGGCTCAAAGCATCTTTAAATGGTCGACTGAGGGTGAGAGAAGCAACCCAAGAAATTTCCTGGTTTGCAATTTGAATGTGTTTAGCGATGACATCGGGTGAACTTTCTGAGGGGCCCAAACAGCAGCAGCATGATGGTCGCCTGCACACAATCTGTTATGGTAATTTGTTTGAAGTTCGTGTCAAGTTGTCCAGCTTCAGCTTGCAGAGCTTTGGGAAAATGGCAGTTTTAGTTCGTAGTGATGCCAAAGCAGAAGGATGGGAGAAAAAATTAGAATGTTAGTTTGGACACTTATAGCCAGATATCAAAGGAAACTAGAATTCTGGATCCTGTCCAGTGTACAAGAATATAACGAAACCTCAAAGACAATGAACAGAGCTAGAATCTAATAATAGGTCCACTATAGTTTTCCACTGAAACAAAATTTTTTACAATCTCCCCCCTTTTTAATTTTGTATTACAAAATAAATCTAGTGTCATTAGATTTGGCCTTATTATTTAAATAAGCATAGCAAGAATGTTAATCGATCACATAGGCCTTTTAACATTTGCTTTGTTTGAACTTTTCATAAGGAATCTCAGATTAAACTTTTAAAACCCAGGCTAGGATACCAAGCCAAGAACTCACCATCAGATTTTGCCACCTATTATGCCTACAGATTTGAGTGAATTCCTCTCTTCTCTAGGTCTCCAAGGTATCCAGAGTTTCCTGGGCCTCCCAAGAAGAGACTTCTGTATTCAATTTTAAGAATGGGAACCCTGTAAGCCAGATACCAGACTGGTATCTCAAGAGGGCTTTCTAAGCAATGATTTATAAAGTTGACTCTAGTTTCTTAAATCTGTTTAGTCATATCTGATTCTGTGTACTTCATTCTAAAATATGCCATTTCAGTCAAAGCCTTGGTAATATAATCAATGTTTCCAGCTCTGTCCTGCTATAATAAAGACATATTTTTATTGACCTTGTACAAATAACTATATTGTCATAAAAATTATAGTCAATAATAGTATCCATATTTTGGAGAGATTAGGCAGAGAGAAAAAAATAAATGTTTCATTTTGTTTACAAAGGCATAATCTGTAAGATTGCTGTAAGCTATAGATAGTTTAAGAGAAAAACATTTCTTTTAATATGGAAAACAAAACAATAAAGAACCAGCAATGTTCCAAACAAAAACTAATACAAATTAGTTCATTCAGTCTCATGTAATTAATTTTTGTTCTGCTTGATCTTGAATTAATAGCTTTATTAGCCCATCAACTTCTAAGGATCTGATAACAGTTTATTTGAAAAGAGAATTTGGTTGTTTCTGTGACACACAACAATAATAACTGGAAAAGAGGGTTTTGACAAAGTCCTATGAATGTCATGCAATTTCTGGAATATTTATATCAAAATTCCAAATTTATTCCAAACTTCTGGAAATTTATATCAATGACATACACTCATACCAATAGAAAATAAATAAGCTTAAACATCACATTTTATTTGACAGTGCTTCCTATGTAATTTAACATGTCAAATACACCAATGTAGGGTAACATCCTTTTTTTTTTTTTAATTATACTTTAAGTTCTAGGGTACAAGTGCACAACGTGCAGGTTTGTTACATATGTATACATGTGCCATGTTGGTGTGCTGCACCCATTAACTCATCATTTACATTAGGTATATCTCCTAATGCTATCCCTCCCCAACCCCACGATAGGCCCCAGTATGTGATGTTCCCCTTGCTGTGTCCAAGTGTTCTCATTGTTCAGTTCCCACCTATGAATGAGAACATGCGGTGTTTGGTTTTTTGTCCTTGCCATAGTTTGCTGAGAATAATGGTTTCCAGCGTCATCCATGTCCCTACAAAGGACATGAACTCATACTTTTTTATCGCTATTCCATGGTGTATATGTGCAATATTTTCTTTATCCAGTCTATAATTGATGGACATTGGGTTGGTTCCAAGTCTTTACTATTGTGAATTTTGCTGCAATAAACATACTTGTGCATGTGTCTTTATAGCAGCATATACCTTTGGGTATATACCCAGTAATGGGATGGCTGAGTCAAATGGTATTTCTAGTTATAGAGCCTTGAGGAATCACCACACTGTCTTCCACAATGGTTGAACTAGTTTACAGTCCCACCAACAGTGTAAAAGTGTTCCTATTTCTCCACATCCTCTCCAGCACCTGTTGTTTGCTGACTTTTTAATGATCGCCATTCTAACTGGTGTGAGATGGTATCTCATTGTGGTTTTGATTTGCATTTCTCTGATGGCCAGAGATGATGAGCATGTTTTCATGTGTCTGTTGGCTGCATAAATGTCTTCTTTCGAGAAGTGTCTCTTCATATCCCGTCTACTTTTTGATGGGGTTGTTTGCTTTTTCTTGTAAATCTGTTTGAGTTCTTTGTAGATTCTGGATATTAGCCTCTTGGCTTGAATAGTAATGCAAAAATGTTCCCCATTCCCAGGTTGCCTGTTCATTCTGACAGTTTTAGCCAGCAGAAACTCTTAGTTTACTGACCCACTTGTCAATTTTGTATCTCTTTGCTACTGCTTATAGACATGAGTCCTTGCCCATGCCTATGCCCCGAACAAATTAGTTTTCTTTAGGTTTTAGGTTTTTGTCTAATATAAGTCTTTAATCCATCTTGAATTATTTTTTGTATATGCAAGTAGCGATCCAAGCCAGCCAGCATGGTTGGGGCCAGTTCTAGCACCATTTATTAAGTAGGAATCCTTTCCCCATTTCTTGTTTTTGGCTAGGTTTTGTCAAAGATCGATGGTTGTAGATGTGTGGCCATTTTGAGGGTTCTTGTTCTGTCTCCATTGGTCGATATTCTGTTTTGGTACCCAGTACCGCCATTTTAATGCACCTCAGTATAGTTTGAAGTCAGGTGATGATGCCTCCAGCTTTGCCTGCTCAATGTCTGTAGGTGGTGGCAGCCGGGCCTTTTTGTTTCCATACATGGGAATCCCAGTTTTTTCCGTAATTTTTTCCAATTCGTGAAGAAAGCCACAGCTGATGGGATGGGTGCATTGAATCTATAAATTACCTTGGGCAGTATGGCTATTTCACGATACGATTCTTCCTATCCATGAGCATGGAATGTTCTTCCATTTGTTTGTGTCCCTTTACTTCATTGAGCAGTGGTTTGTAGTTCTCCTTGAAGAGGTCCTTCACATCTCTTGTGTGCTTGGACTTGTGGTATTTTATTCTCTAAGCACTTGTGAATAAACACTGCTTATCAGCTGTTTGTCTATGTTGCATAAGAATGCTAGTGACTTTGCACATTGATTTTTGTATCCTGAGACTCTGAAGCTGCTTGATCAGCTTAAGGGAGATTTCAGCTGAGGTAATGGGTTTTCTAACAGACAATCATGGGTCATCTGCAAACAGGGACAGTTTGATCTCCTCTTTCCTAATTGAATACCCTTTTTATTTTCTCCTGCCTGATTGCTCCTGGGCTGGAACCTCCAAACACCATGCTGGACTAGGAGTGGTGGAGAGGGCATCCCTGTTCTGTGCCAGCTGTGCTGAACGCCTCAGTTTTTGCCCATTCAGTATGATATTCGCTGTGGGTTTCTCATAAATAGCTCTTATTATTTTGAGATACATCCCATGAATACCTAATTTATTGAGAGTTTTTAGCATGAAGGATTCTTGAATTTTGTCAAAGGCCTTTTCTGCATCTGTTGAGATAATCATGTGGGTTTTGTCTTTGGTTCTGTTTATATGCTGGATTACATTTATTGATTTGCATATGTTGAACCAGCCAACCAGGGATGAAGCCCACTTGCTCAAGTTGGGTAAGCTTTTTGATGTGCTGCTGGATTCAGTTTACCAGTATTTTATTGAGGATTTTCACATCAATGTTCATCAGGGATATTGACCTGAAATTTTCTTATTTTGTTGTGTTTCTGCCAGGTTTTGGTATCAGGATGATGTTGGCCTCATAAAATGAGTTAGGGAGGATTCTCTCTTTTTCTGTTGATTGGAATAGTTTCAGAAGGAATGGTACCAGCTTCGACTTGTACCTCTGGTAGAATTCGGCTGCGAATCCGTCTTCTCCTGGACTTTTTTTGGTTGGTAGGCTATTAATTATTGCCTCAATTTCAGAGGCTGTTATTGGTCTATTCAGGGATTCAGCTTCTTCCTGGTTTAGTCTTGGGAGGGTGTATGTGTCCAGGAATTTATCCATTTCTTCTAGATTTTCTATTTTATTTGCATAGAGGTGTTTTAGAGTGTTCTCTGATGGTAGTTTATATTTCTGTGGGATCGGTGGTGATATCCCCTTTATCATTTTTTATTGCGTCTATTTGATTCTTCTCTCTTTTCTTCTTTATTAGTCTTGCTAGCAGTCTATCAGTTTTGTTGATCTCTTCAAAAAATCAGCTCCTGGATTCATTGATTTTTTTGAAGAGTTTTTTGTTCTCTATCTCCTTCAGTTCTGCTCCAGTCTTAGTCATTTCTTGCCTTCGTCTAGCTTTTGCATGTGTTTACTCTTGCTTCTCTAGTTCTTTTAATTGTGATGTTAGGGTATCAATTTTAGATCTTTCCTGCTTTCTCTTGTGGGCACTTAGTGCTATAAATTTCCCTCTACACACTGCTTTAAATGTGTCCCAGAGATTCTGGTATGTTGTATCTTTGTTCTCATTGGATTCAAAGAACATCTTTATTTCTGCCTTCATTTCGTTATGTACCCAGTAGTCATTCGGGAGCAGAACATCCTTCTTTTTACAAGATTAGAGCATTTAGGATTTGATTGGGGAACTTTGTCAAAAATGTTAAGAGTTGTAACACTTGATTAAATGGGATCACAGGTCACTGTGAAACAATACTTAGTTGTTTCTTTAACCATAGTAATTATAAAAGGTTTTGCAGGCAAATACAAAAATTTACATAATTGTAAAAAAGAAACCTTAGGTCTTTTAAAATTGATAAGACTTAGGTTTTTTAAGTAATTGAAAATGGACTAGAAAACTTTATTCTTTTAACAAAGAGAAAATTCAATTGTAGCTTTTCATCAGTAAATTATGAGCTCTATTTTTTTAAAGAACTTTATAAGTAAATCCATCCAATCTTAGCAACTTGACTATACAAAATTTCTTTTTCACAAACCTTTTCCAACCATTTTACGTCCATTCAGTTTTTATCGTACTCTTTTCCTTTTTCACATCCCAAAACAACAGTCATCTTACTTTAGTAGAAAACTATCCCTTTTTCCTCAATGAAAACACATTTTTAAATCTTTTATACTATTTCTCACTAAAAACACATCTTCCTTTTCTTACACACTTTGCACACAAAGTTGTTCCCCTTTACCTTTATTATTTCTAGTAGTTTAAATTAAACATATTGGTTATACTTTTTTATTATACTTTACGTTCTGGGATACGTGTGCAGAACATGCACGTTTATTACGTAAGTATACACGTGCCATGGTGGTTTGCTGTACCCATCAACCCATCATCTACGTTAGTTATTTCTCCTAATGCTATTCCTCCCCTAGCCCCCCACCCCCTGACAGACCCAGGTGTGTGATATTCCCCTCCCTGTGACCATGTGTTCTCATTGTTCAGTTCCCACTTATGAGTGAGAACATGTGATGTTTGGTTTTCTGTTCCTGTGTTACTTTGCTGAGAATGATGATTTCTAGCTTCATCCATGTCCCTGCAAAGGACATTAGCTCATTTTTTTTTTTTTTTTACAGCTGCATAGTATTCCATGGTGTATATATGCCACAATTTCTTTATCTAATCTATCACTGACGGGCATTTGACTTGGTTCCCAGTCTTTGCTGTTGTGAGCAGTGCTACAATAAACATATGTGTGCATGTGTTTTTATAGCAGAGTGATTTATAATCCTTTGGGTATATACCCAGTAATGGGATTGCTGGGTCAAATGATGTTTCTAGTTCTAGATCCTTGAGGAATCACTGCACTGTTTTCCACAATGGTTGAATTAATTTACACTCCCACCAACAGTGTAAAAGCATTCCTATTTTTCCGCATCCTCTCCAGCATCTGTTGTTTCCTAACTTTTTAATGCTCACCATTCTAATTGGCATGAGATGGTATCTCATTGTGGTTTTGATTTGCATTTCTCTAATGACCAGTTATAATGAATTTTTTTTTCGTATGTTTGTTGCCCTCATAAATGTCTTCTTTTGAGAAGTGTCTGATCATATACTTCGCTCAGCTTTTGATGGGGTTGTTTCTTGTTTTCCTGTAAATTTGTTTAAGTTCCTTGTAGATTCTGGATGTTAACTCTTTGTAAGGTGGATAGGTTGCAAACATTTTCTCGCATTCTGTAGGTGGCCTGTTCACTCTGATGATAGTTTCTGTTGCTGTGCAGAAACTCTTTAGTTTAAATAGATCCCATTTGTCAATTTTGGCTTTTTTGGCATTGCTTTTGGTATTTTAGTCTTGAAGTCTTTGCCCATGCCTATGCCCTGAATGGTATGGCCTAGATTTTCTTCTAGGGTTTTTGTGGTTTTAGGTCTTATGTTTAAGACTTTAATTCATCCTAAGTTAATTTTTCTATAAAGTGTAAGGAAGGGGTCCAGTTTCAGTTTTCTGCATATGGTTAGCCAGTTTTCCCAATAACATTTATTAAATAGGGAATCCTTTCCCCATTGCTTGTTTTTGTCAGCTTTGTCAAAGATCAGATAATTGTAGATGTGTGGCATTATTTCTGAGGCCTCTGTTCTGTTTCATTAGTCTATATATCTGTTTTAGTACCAGTATCATGCTGTTTGGGTTGTATAGTTTGAAGTCCGGTAGCATGATGCCTACAGCTTTGTTCTTTTTGGTAAGGATTGTCTTGGGTATACAGGCTCTTTTTTGGTTCCACATGAAGTTTAAAGTAGTTTTTTCTAATTCTGTGAAGAAAGTCAATGGCAGATTGATGGGGATAACATTGAATCTATAAATTACTTTGGGCAGTATGGCCATTTTCACGATATTGATTCTTCCTATCCATGAACTTAGAATGTTTTTCCGTTTGCTTGTCTCCTCTTTTATTTCCTTCAGCAGTGCTTTGTAGTTCCCCTTGAAGAGGTCCTTCACATCCCTTGTAAGTTGTATTCCTAGGTATTTTATTCTCTTTGTAGCAATTGTGAATGGGAGTTCACTAATGATTTGTCTGTTTGTCTGTTATTGGTGTATAGGGTGATTTTTGCACATTGATTTCGTATCTTGACACTTTGCTGAAGTTGCTTATCAGCTTGAGATTTTGGGCTGAGATGATGGGGTTTTCTAAGTATGAAATCATGACATCTACAAACAGACAATTTGACTTCCTCTCTTTCTATTTGAATACTCTTTATTTCTTTCTCTTGCCTGATTGCCCTGGCCAGAACTTCAAATACTATGTTGAATAGGAATGGAGAGAGAGGGCTTCATTCTCTTGTGCCGGTTTTCAAAGGGAATGCTTCCAGCTTTTGCCCATTCAGTATGATATTGGCTGTAGGTTTGTCATAAATAGCTCTCATTATTTTGAGATGTGTTCCATCAATACCTAATAGTTTGTGTTGAGTTTTTTAGCATGAAGGGGTGTTTGAATTTTATCAAAGAGCCTTTTTCTGCATCTATTGAGATAATCATGTGGTTTTGTCATTGGTTCTGTTTAAGTGATGGATTATGTTTATTGATTTACATATGTTGAACCAACCTTGCATCCATGGATAAAGTCAACTTGATCGTGGTGGATAAGCTTTTTGATGTGTTGCTTGATACGGTTTGCCAGTATTTTATTGAGAATTTTTGCATCGATGTTCATCAGGGATTTTGGCCTGAAGTTTTCTTTTTTTGTTATGTCTTTGCCAGGTTTTGGTATCAGAATGATTCTGCCCTCATAAAATGAGTTAGGAAGGAGTCCTTCCTTTTCTGTTGTTTGGAGTAGTTTCACAAGGAATGGTACCAGCTCCTCTTTCTACCTTTGGTAGAATTTGACTGTGAATCCATCTGTTCCTGGGCTTTTTTTGGTTGGTAAGCTATTAATTACTGCCTCAATTTCAGAACTTGTATTGCTCTATTCAGGGATTCGAATTTTCCTAATTTAGTCTTGGGAAGGTGTATGTGTCCAGGAATTTATCGATGTCTTCTAGATTTTTCTAGTTTATTTGTATAGAGGTGTTTATGGTATTCCCTGATGGTAGTTTGTATTTCTGTGGGAACAGTGGTGATATCCCCTTTATCATTTTTTATTGTGTCTATTTGATTCTTCTCTCTTTTCTTCTTTATTAGTCTGGCTAGTGGTCTATGTATTTTGTTAATCTCTTCAAAAACCCAGCTCCTGGATTCATTGATTTTTTGAAGGGTTTTCATGTCTCTGTCTCCTTCAGTTCTGCTCTGATCTTAGTTATTTCTTGTCTTCTGCTAGCTTTTGAATTTGTTTGCTCTTACTTCTCTAGTTCTTTTAATCGTGATGTTAGGGTGTCAATTTTAGATCTTTTCTGCTTTTTCCTGTGGGCATTTAGTGCTATAAATTTCCCTCTAAAAACTGCTTTAGCTGTGTCCCAGAGATTCTGGTACGTTATATCTTTGTTCTCATTGGTTTCAAAGAACATCTTTGTGTCTGCCTTGATTTCATTATTTACCCAGTAGTCATTCAGGAGCAGGTTGTTCAGTTTTCATGTAGTTGTGCAGTTTTGAGAGAGTTTCTTAATCCTGACTTCTAATTTGATTGCACTGTGGTCTGAGAGACTGTTTGTTACAATTTCTGTTCTTTTGCATTTGCTGAGGAGTGTTTTACTTCCAATTATGTAGTCAATTTTAGAATAAGTGCTATGTGATGCTGAGAAGAATGTGTGTTCTGTTGATTTGGGGTGGAGAGTTCTGTACATGTCTATTAGGTCAACTTGGTCCAGAGCTGAGTTCAAGTCCTGAATGTCCTTGTTAATTTTCTGTCTAGTTGATCTGTCTAATGTTGACAGTGGGGCGTTAAAGTCTCCCAGTATTATTATGTGGGAGTCTAAGTCTCTTTGTAGGTCTCTAAGAACTTGCATTATGAATCTCTCAGTGCTTCTGTATTAGGTGCATATATATTAGGTTAGTTACCTCTTCTTGTCGCATTCATCCTTTTACCATTATGTAAAGCCCTTCTTTGTCTTTTTTTACCTTTGTTGGTTTAAAGTCTGTTTTATCAGAGACTAGGATTGCAACCCCTGCTTTTTATTGCTTTCTATTTGCTTGGTAAATATTCTCCATCCCTTTATTTTGAACCTATGTGTGCCTTTGCATGTGAGATGGGTCTCCTGAATATAGCACACTGATCGGTCCTGACTTTCTCCAATTTGCCAGTCTGTGTCTTTTAATTGGGACATTTAGCCAGTTTACATTTAAGGGTAATATTGTTATTTCTGAATTTGATCCTGTCATTATGATGCTGGCTGGTTATTCTGCCTGTTAGTTGATGCAGTTTCTTCATAGTGTCAACAGACTTTACAATTTGTTATGTTTATGCAGTGGCTGATACCGGTTTTTCCTTTCCATTTTTAGTGCTTCCTTCAGGAGCTCTTGTAAGGCAGGCCTGGTGGTGACAGAATCTCTCAGCATTTACTTGTCTGTAAAGGATTTTATTTCTCCTTCCCTTATGAAGCTTAGTTTGGTTGCATATGAAATTTTGGGTTGAAAATTCTTTTCTTTAAGAATGTTGAATATTGGTCCTTACTCTCTTCTAGCCTCTTCTGCAGACAGAGCTGCTATTAATCTGATGGGATTCCCTTTATGGGTAACCTGACCTTTCACTCTGGCTGCTCTTAACATTTTTTCCTTCATTTCAACCTTGGTGAATCTGACCATAATGTGTCTTGTGGTTGCTCTTCTCAAGGAGTATCTTTGTGTTCTTCTCTGTATTTCCTGAATTTGAATGTTGACCTGTCTTGCTAGGTTGGGGATGTTCTCCTGGATAATATCCTGAAGAGTGTTTTCCAACTTGGTTGCATTCTCCCCATCATTTTCAGGTACACTAATCAAATGCAAGTTTGGTCTTTTCACATAGTCCTATATTTCTTCGAGGCTTTGTTCATTCCTTTTCATTCTTTTTTCTCCAATCTTGTCTTCACACTTTATTTCATTAAGTTGATCTTCAATCTCTGATATCCTTTCTTCCACTTGATCGATTCTGCTATTGATACTTGTGTATACTTCACAAAGTTGTTGTGCTGTGTTTTTCAGCTCCATCAGGTCATTAATGTTCTTCTCTAAACTGGTTATTCTACTTAGCAGTTCTTGTAACCTTTTTTCAAGGTCCTTAGCTTCTTTGCATTGAGTTAGAACATGCTCCTTTAGCTCAGAGTTTGTTATTACCCACCTTCTGAAGCCTACTTCTGTCAATTTGTCAGACTCATTCTCTGTTCAGCTTTGTTCCCTTGCTGGCAAGGAGTTGTGATCCTTTGGAGGAGAAGCATTCTGGTTTTTGGAATTTTCAGCCTTTTTGAGCTGGTTTTTCCTCATCTTCCTGGATTTACCTACCTTTGGTCTTTAATGTTGGTGATCTTCAAATGGGGTTTCTGTGTGGATGTCCTTTTTGTTGATGTTGATGCTATTTCTTTCTGTTTATTAGTTTTCCTTCTAACAGTCAGGCTTCTCTGCTGCGGGTCTGCTGGAGTTTGCTGGAAGTCCACTCCAAACCCTGTTTCCCTGGGTATCACCAGTGCAGGCTTCAAAACAGCAAAGATTGCTGCCTGTTCCTTCCTCTGGAAGGTTCGTCCCAGAGTGGCACCCGCTAGATGCCACCTGGAGCCCTCCTGTATGAGGTGTCTGTCGACCCCTGCTGGGAGGTGTCTCCTAGTCATGAGGCACGGGGGTCAGGGACACATTTGAGGAGGCAGTCTATCCCTTAGCAGAACTCAAGCACTCTGCCGGGAGATCTGCTGCTCTCTTCAGAGGTGGCAGGCAGGAACATTTGCGTCCACTGAAGGTGTGCCCACAGCTGCCCCCTTCCCCCTGGTGCTCTGTCCCAGGGAGTTCTATGTATAAGCCCCTGACTGGGATTGCTGCCTTTCTTTCAGAGATGCTGTTCCCAGAAAGGAGGAATCTAGAGAGGCAGTCTGGCTACAGTGGCTTTGCCAAGCTGTGGTGGGCTCTGCCCAATTCAAACTTCCCAGCGGCTTTGTTTACACTGTGAGGGTAAAACCACCTACTGAAGCCTCAGTAATGGCAGACACCCCTCCCCGCTCCAAGCTCGAGCCTCCCAGGTCGACTTCAGACTGCTCTGCTGGCCGCAAGAATTTCAAGTCAGTGGATCTTAGCTTACTGGGCTCTGTGGGTGTGGGATCCACTGAGCTAGACCACTTGGCTCCCTGGCTTCAGCCCCCTTTCCAGGGGAGTGAACAATTGTCTCACTGGCGTTCTAGGTGCCACTGGGGTATGAACAAAAATTCCTGCAGCAAGCTCAGTGTCTACCCAAATGACTGCTCCGTTTTTGCTTGAAACCCAGGGCCCTAGTGGCGTAGGCACCCGAGGGAATCTCCTGATCTGAAGGTTGTGAAGACCACGGGAAAAGCAGAATATCTGGGCTAGAACATCAGAATATCTGGGCTGTTCCTAATGGCACAGTCCCTCAGTGCTTCCCTTGGCTAGGGGAGGGAGGTCCCTGACCCCTTGTGCTTCCCGGGTGAGGCAACGCCCCACCCTGCTACTGCTTGCCCTCCATGGGCTGTACCCACTGTCTGACCAGTCCCAGTGAGATAAGCTGGGTACCTAAGTTGGAAATGCAGAAATCACCCACCTTCTGCGTTGATCTCACTGGGAGCTGCAGATCGGAGCTGTTCCTATTTGATCATCTTGCCAGCCACGCTGCTTGTACTTTTTAGCCATCAGTAGTCTTTTCCTTACAGAGAAAACTAGGAAGTAGAAAACTGTAAACTGTCTGTCATAGATCAGCATTTTATAAACATACCATCTCACAATTCCTATAGACATACGCTTCCTCATGCTATAGTTTTTCATGTGGCAAAAGGACTTTTTTTTACAGACCTAGATAGCTTAACTTCTTTATATTGTATGAAAACAAGATGCCAAAAGTTGATAAACTTATGTTCAGCAATTAATGTTTCAGTGTTATGGTTTTTGTTGTTTGGTTTTTTTTGTTGTTTTGTTTTTAAGACAGAGTCTCACTCTGTCACCCAGGCTGGACTGCAGTGGTGCCGTCTTGGCTCACTGCAACCTCCACCTCCCAGATTCAAGCGATTCTCCTCTCTCAGCCTCCCGAGTAGCTGGGATTACCGGTGGTGCCACCACGCCCAGCTAATTTTCTGTATTTTTAGTAGAGACGGGGTTTCACCATGATGGCCAAGCTGGTCTCAAACTCCTGGCCTCAGGTGATCCGCCCACCTTGGCCCCTCAAAGTGCTGGGATTACAGACGAGACTGGGCGCGTTCAGGGTGGTATGGCCATAGGCAAGTGCTGGGATTACAGATGTGAGCTATGGTGCCCAGCCTGTTTCAGTAGTTTTATCTTTCTTATAAATTATTTAGATATTCAGTAACTATCTCTTACTCAACGTAGCATAACTCTAAAGTTTCCAGTTACCAAAAAGATTTTGGCAACTGTTTTTAGGCATATATATATATACACATATGGTTATTTTAGGGATAGTTATTACTGAAAAGCTCATTTACAAGCTTTTATTGACTTATATCCATTCAATTCACTTGTTTGTAACAACTGTGTATTGTTCATGGATATGAGACATTAAACAAAGCTAGCCATTATCTTTTTTTCTTTGTTTTCTTTTTCTAAGGAGAGGGGAACTAAGAACAGAGCCCAAGATTGGAGCCTAGTTAAAAAGAGGACTCAGAGGAGCTTGATTAAAATTTTGTCAGAGGAACTTTTTCCATAGTTCTTTAGCTAGGTTACAGATTGCTCATCTCCATATTCTAGACCAACCTGCATCCTGCTGCTACATTAAGTAAATTATCACTTTAATCCTGTTGGTACCTTGCTCAAATCCCTCTTATGGTCCCACATATCCACTGCCAGAAAAGGATTTAAACAAAGGTACCATAGCTGAAAGCACCTCCCCACAAGCTCAATATTTCCTTGAAGTCTCTTGTTTTACATTAAAAATTCACATGTTTTACATTTCACTCCAAAATACACCTGTTTGTTTTAATATGAAAAGAATGTTTTAAATTAGGTATCACTTAAATCTCTTCACTTAATTCTTCAAATGTTCAAGTAAAATTGAAGAGTCGAGAAGATGCTTCATGTTTATCCTGGGCCTTCCAGTGGACCATGAGGTATATATTTCTACTTGAAAAGCCCAAGAATACAGAGTACATTTTGCGTGACTTTGCTTCATTTTTAAGACCCTCAATTATCTGGCCCCAGTCCAACCTTCCCATCTTGCTGTTTCCCTTCATTAATCCTCTGATAAATCCATTCATCTACTCATCTACAATTATTTACAACATGCCAACCATGTACCAGGCACTGCTTTCTGAAGATGTCTTATAATGTATACCACCCATATATCTTTGCTTTTGTCCTTTCTCCTTACTTAGAATATCTTCCCTCTTTACTTCTGTCTACTAAAGTGCTAATATTTAAGACTAATTTTAACACTAGTTGTATTAATCCGTTCTCACGTTACTGTAAAGAACTGCCTAAGACTGGGTACTTTATAAAGAAAAGTGGTTTAATTGACTCACAGTTCCATAAACTGTACAGGAAGCATGGCTGGGGAAGCCTCATGAAACTTAAAATCATTGGTGAAGGGGAAGCAGGCACGTGTTTTATGGCCAGAGTAGGAGGAAGAGAGCAAAGGGGCTAGTGCTGCATACTTTTAAACAATGAGATCTCATGAGAACTCACTCCTTATCATGAGAACAGCCAGAGGAAAATCTACCCCCATGATCCAATCACCTCCCACCAGGGCACTCCTCCAATACTGAGGATTACAATTTGACATGAGATTTGGCCAGGGACACAAATCCAAATCACAACACCTGCTTTTCCTGACTACCCCAATCAGGACTCTGAATTCCTATAAAACTTACTTGATACTTATTATATAATAGCCTATATTTTTGATATTTGTATGGGTAGGTCTTGTAAATTTTTTAAGGAAGAGTTCATCATGCAGAGAAGCATGTAGATTACATTTGGGTATATAAGATGGAAGTAAACATGTATTTATAGTTTCTTATTTATTACGTGCAATCTCATATCCTCAGCTTGCTACCAAATTAGTGGGCACTTAGGAGTTGTTGTTCCCACCAGTAATATAACATTATAACACTTGAAATAGACCCATTCAGTGACTCAAGATTTAAGTTACAGTGTAGTGATACCTTACATTTCTTAAATAAAATCATCGTATTTCTTAAAAAAATTCAACCCAGAATCTAGCATAGTACTTGGTTCATAGTTGATATTAAATAAATACTTCTTACAATAATAAATGAATGGATGAACAAATTGAAAAACATGAAGTTGATGGTTAATAATAAAAATATTTTTAAAAGGAAAAAGGAGGAAAATTGTACATAAAAGATAGAAGCTTATTTTACATCAGAGTGTTTGGTAGTAAGAAAAGTCAAGAATATGCAGAAGATTAAATTGATTAGTCTTTCAGACCAGGTCAGTTTTTGTGTTGAGCTTGTGCTTTGTTATTTTTTGTTTTGAGGTTTTAAAAGCATTTAGATGGAACTACAGTTACACATCTTCAGTTAATGGGAAAAGCATCAGGGTACTTGAAAACCTAGACAATTTTCTTCACAACTTAAACCATGCTAAAAAAGGGACTAAATAATACCCCAAAACTTGAGCATACAGTGGCTCACACCTGTAATCCCAGCACTTTTGGAGGCCAAGGAGGGCAGATCACCTGAGGTCGACAGTTCAAGACCAGCCTGACCAACACTGAGAAACCCCGTCTCTACTAAAAAAAAAAAAAAATTAGCCAGGCATGGTTCATGCCTGTAATCCCAGTTACTCGGGAGGCTGAGGCAGGAGAATCGCTTGAAACTGAGAGGCAGAGGTTGCAGTGTGCCAAGATCATGCCATTGGACTCCAGCCTGTGCAACAAGAGCGAAACTCCGCCTCAAAAAAAAAATTATTCAAGTTAACCACATGTAAAGAACCATGTTTAAATCCTTTGAAGTAATAGATGAGGCCAAAGTAATTCTTCAAAAAAATTCTTTTAATTTTTGTATATTTAATGGGTACGAGTGCAGACTTTTACATACATGTATTGTGTAGTGGTAAAGTCTGGGCTTTTATTGTACTTGTCACCTGAATAATGAACAATGTACCCAATAGGTAATTTTTCAACCCTCACCCCTTCCCATCCTCCCACCTTTTGTTGTCTCCAGGGTCTATTATTCCACTCTGTATGTCCAGGTGTTTCCATCATTTACTCCTCGCTTGTGTGAAAACATGCAGTATTTTACTTTCTCTTTCCGAGTTATTTCACTTAGCTATAATGACCTCCAGTTCCACCCATGTTGCTGCAAAAGACACAATTTCATTCTTTTTTTATGGCTGAGTAGTATTCCATGGCATGTATATACCACATTTTCTTTATCCAGTCCTCTGTTGATGGACACTTAAGTTGATTCCACATCTTTGCTTTTGTGAATAGTGCTGCAGTGAACATGAGTGCAAGTATCTTTTTGGTATAAGGATTTCTTTCCCATTGGGTACATACTCAAGTGGTGGGATTGCTGGATCGAATTTTGTTCTATTTTTAGTTCTTGAAGAAATTTCCCTACTGTTTTCCATAAAAGTTGTACTAATTTACATTCCTACCAATGGTGTATACATATTTTTATTATCCCCATCCTCTGCAACATCTGTTGTTTTTTCACTTTTTAATAATAGTGCTTCTGACTGGTGTCAGATGGCATCTCATTGTGGTTTTAATTTTTATTTCTCTGATGATTAGTGATGTTGTGCATTTTTTCATGTGTTTTTTAGCCACTTGTGTGTCTGCTTTTGAATAATGTCTGCTCATTTACTTTGCTTACTTTTTAATGTTTTTGTTGTTGTTGTTGTTCAGTTGTTGGAGTTCCTTGTAGATTCTGGATATTAGCCCTTTATTTGGATGCAGAGTTTACAAAATTTTTTCCCATTCTATAGATTGTCTGTTTTTTCTGTTAATTGTTTCTTTTGCTGTGCAGAATCTTTTTACTTTAATTTAGTCATATTTGTCTATTTTTGTTTTTCTGGCATTTGTCTTTGAGAACTTACTCATAAATTCTTTGTCTAGATCAGTGTTCAGAAGAGATTTCCTAGGTTTTCTTCTAGGATTTTGTAGTTCCCAATCTTACATTTAGGTATGTAATCCATCTTGAGTTAATTTTTGTATATGGTGATATACAAAAATTCTTATGCATATGGCTATCCAATTTTCCCAGTACCCCTTATTGAATAGGATGTACTTTCTCTAGTGTATTTTGGTTTTTTCCTTGAGACAGAATCTCACTCTTTTCCAGGCTGAAGTGCAGTGGTGAAATTTTGGATCACTGCAACCTCTGCCTCCTGCGTTCAAGCATTCTCGTGCCTCAACCACCCTAGTAGCTGGGATTACAGACATGCACCACCATACCCAGCTAATTCTTTTATTTGTAGTAGAGACAGGGTTTCACTGTGTTGGCCAGGGTGGTCTGGAACTTCTGGCCTCAAGTGATCTGCTAGTCTCGGCCTCCCAAAGTGCTGGGATTACAGGTGTGAGCCACTGCACCCAGCCTCTCAGTGTATATTTTTGTTGACTTTGTTGGACATCAGTTGGTTATATGTATATGGCTTTATTTCTGGGTTCTCTATTCTGATCCATTGATCGTTGTGTCTGTTTTCATACCAGTACCATGCTATTTTGGTTACTATAGCCTTGTAGTGTAAACTGGAGTCAGGTTATGTGATGTCTCCAGCTTCATTTTTTTTTGCTTACAATTGATTTGGCTATTTGGGGTCTTATTTTTTAGATCCATATTAATTTTAGGATTGTTTTTTCTAATTCTGTGAAAAATGGTGCTGCTAATTTGATAGGGATTGTGTTGAATCTGTAGATTGCTTTGGGCAATATGGTCGTTTTAACAATACTGATTCTTCCAATCCATGAGCATAGGATGTTTTTCCATTTGTTTGTGTCATCAACGATTTTTTCATCAGTGTTTTGTAGTTCTGTTTATAGAGATATCTCACCTTGGTTAAATATATTTCTAGGGTTTTGGGTAGTTTTCGGTAGCTATTGTCAATGAGATTGCCTTCTTCATTTGGTCCTTTACTATATCGTTATTGGCATATAGATACGCTACTGATATCTGTGTGGTAATTTTGTATCCTGAAACTTTACTGGATTCATTGATCAAATCTAAGAGGTTTTTCGTGGAGTCTTTAGAATTTTCTGGATATAAGATCATATCATCAGTGAACAGGGATAATTTGACTTTCTCTTTTCCAATTCAGATACCTTTTATTTTTTTTATCTTGCCTGATTGCTGTGGTAAGGACTTCCATTACTGTGTGGAATAAGAATGGTGAATGTGGGCATCCTTATCTTGTTTCAGTTCTTAGAGGCAATTCTTTCAGCTTTTCCCCACCAAGTCTGATGTTGGCTGTAGGACTGTCATATATGGCCTTTATTATTTGGAAGTATGTTTCTTCTATGCCTAGTTTGTTGAGGATTTTTATCATGAAGGAATGCTGAATTTTATTGAATGCTTTTTCTGCATCTATTAAGATGATCATATGATTTTTGTCCTTAGTTCTGTTTTGTGATGTATTACATTTATTGATTTGTGTATGTTGAATCATCTTTGCATAAATTCTATCTCATCATGTGTTATGTTTTTGATGTGCTGTTGGAATTGTATTTGCTAGTATTTTGTGGAAGATGTTTCCATCTATCTTCATCAGGAATATTAGTCTTTAGTTTTGTTGTTGTTGTGTCCTTGTCTGGTTTTGGTGCCATACGGACCTCATAGAATGAGTTAGATAAAATTACCTCCTCCTTGATTTTCATCTGCTCCTGCACTTTTGTTTTATTGGGAGTTTGGGGTTGTTTTTTGTTTGTTTGTTTGTTTGCTGCTTGCTTTGGGGTTTTTTTTGTTTTGTTTTTCTATTTTTTTTGACAGAATCTCACTCTGTCACTCAGGCTAGAGTGACAGCCTGAGTTATGGTTCACTGCAGCCTCGACCTCTCAGGCTCAGGTGATCCTCCCATTTCACCCCTCTCAAGTAGCTGGGGCTATAGGTGCATATTTCACCACACCCAGCTAATTTTTGTATTTTTTGTAGAGACAGGGTTTCACTATATTCACTATATTGCCCAGGCTGGTCTCAAACTCCTGGGCTTAAGCATTCCATCTGCCTTGGCCTCCCAAAGTGCTGGGACTATAGGCATGAGCCACCGCACCCAGCCCTGTTGGGACTTTTTTTATTTACTGACTTAATCTTGCTGTTCATTGTTAATCTGTTCAAGGGCTCTATTTCTTCCTGGTTCAACCTCAGGGGGTTGTGTGTTTCTAGGAATGTATCCATCCCTCTAAGTGTTCTAGTTTTTGAGCATATAGTTGTTCATAATAGTTGATAATCTTTTGTATTTCTGTGATATCAGTTGTAATGTCTCCCTTTTCATTTCTTATTGTGTTTATTTGGATCTTCTCTCCTCTTTTCCTAGTCTATCTAATGGTTTATCAATTTTGTTTGCCTTTCAGAGAAACAACTTTTCATTTCATTGTTCCTTTGTATTTTTTTTTCTCTATTTGATACCTTACATTTTAAATAAAGGGAAACTAAAAAAACGTTTCAAATCAAAATGCCAATAAGAATTTTATAACAAAAGAGTTCTGTAGTCAAATTAATTTGGTAAAATATACTGGATTGAACTGCATTCTGCAAGCATGTATTGCATTTCTGTAGATGTATATTGTTCAATGAAATATAACTTAGTAAACAGTTACATTATTCCAAATTATTATAGACCAAAGGTGTCCAATCTCTTTGGCATCCCTGGATCACACTGGAAGAAGAATTGTCATGGGCCACACATAAAATACACTAATACTAATGATAGATGATGAACTAAAAAAAATTGCCAAAAATCATATAAAGTTTTAAGAAAGTTTACGAATTTGTGTTGGGCTGCATTCAAAGCCATCCTAGGTCTCATGCAGACTGCAGGCCATGCGTGAACAAGCTTGTTATAGACATTTGAATTATGTCCTGTCATGCAGATAGGTTCCCAAGGGCCATTTTTGTGGTACCTGTTTTTGTCCCCTAAGTATGCAGATCTGGGAAAGCAGACCCACTCAGATCCCTACTAACTTGCCTAGGAGAAACATCTAGACTAACCCTCAAGATACTACTAATACATCTATCAATCAATCACAAAAGCCTGGAATTCTGAAAATACTAGATTATAAATATTTTTAAAGCATCCCCAGTACTTTTTTACCTTTGTGCTTTTGCAAACCTTTCCCGTTCCATTTACCTATTCTCTGTTTCCTCTATTTCTATATATTAAAATCCCAACTCTTTTTTTAAGAGATGAAGTCTCACTGTGTTACCCAGGCTGGTCTTGAACTCCTGACCTAAAGCAACCCTCCTACCTCGGACTCCCAGAGTGCTGGGATTACAGGTATGAGCTGCCACCCCCAGCCTCAATTTTTAAAAAATGCTATACTGTCTTTGAACCTTTCTTCAAGCTCTCCAATGGTAATTAAACTATTCCTTGTTTGGTTTACTCATTCTCACTTTGCATTTATTTCACTGATAGCACATCTAACAATCTGCTTTATTGATCGATACAATTATTGTGCATGTATGCTACGCTAGACTCCGTAATATGACCTCTAATTCTTCCTCACTCTAGAGAAGCTCATAGGCTAGCCGAGAAGGCAGATACATAACCAAATTTCTACAGTGTAAAGTGATATGTATTCATAAAGGTATACAACACTGATGGTAATCAGATTGACCTGGGAAAATATGGACTAAAGTATTTGAATGTAAATTGGCTTATACAATGGAGCTTTTAGCTTCATTTATAACGTTCAAGTCTAAAGTAGAATGTTGTCATTCTTATTGTATGTAACTTACTATTCAACAGCTTGTAAGTGCCTTGAGGACCTGACCTGTGTATTATTCATTTTTCTATTTCCTATTGTACCTAGTACTACTTCAGTTACCCAGAATACACTCAATAAATGTTTGTTAAGTTTCATTAGTTTCTAGGAGTTGCTCTTTTTTATGAAATTTGATCTTAATCTGCAGTTTAATTTATCTTCATATTCAGACTCCTATTTTTTCCTGCTTTAAAATGTAATTGTAGGGAAGGAGACAACACACAAAACTTACATACTTGGATTATTATTTGACTTTCTCAGTAGCAGTTTGGAAACTGTAGACTTACTCCATGGGCATTGCCTTTGCACAAAATATTTATGGAATTGCTTTTTTTCCACACTATTTTGAACACACATGTTAGTTAAATCAGAATTCTTAGTCCAACTCAATGTCATCTAAAACTAAGTTTAGTGGGTCAAATGTTATGTATATATGTATATAACTTTTATATATAAAAACGTGATGAAGATAGATGCAAAAGTTATATATACGTTTTTAGATCAGAAACAACAGGGGCATCTTTAATTAAAGTTATCTTTAATTCAAAAACATCATTCTTGTTTCATTATTTTCTTTTAAAAAAGTCATTATAGCTCAATTTTTAAATTCTTAATTGAATATTTTTAATTGAGAAAGTGTATACATTCATGCTCATGATGATGATTTTTGCATTATTACATTCACTGTCATTAGGTAATGATAATGGATGTGCGACAAAAATCGGCCTCATTAGCTGATTACCTGAACCTTTACCTAAAGGAGCCTAACCTGGAGATAAAACCAAGGATATATTAGATGGAGCAAATACTGTAAAACAACATTTATTTCAACTGCACTTACTCAGTTTCTGAGAAATCAAACAGTAGTTGAGCTGAAGTTTACCTCTGCTTTAGCCAGAAAGAAAAGAAGTGCCAGTCAAATCGATCCTATAGACATAAATAGATAGATACATTTAAGAAAACAAATGCTTTTTTAAAGCCTGTGAGCTCATTTGGAATATCCATTTACTTCCAATTTTTATTCTGACTTCAAAATATTTTATTTTATAAGTTTATGAAATCATCTTTTTAAAAATATGGCCTAGATACCTTTTTTCAATTTCCCCTTAATTAATGTTTTATTTATAAGTAATAAAGCAATTGTACTTCTCCAGACTGTACTAATTAAGCCCGGCAAAATTCACTTGTAAGTAATTAGTACAAAATACATATTTTCATAAGGGTTCAAATAGGTTTATGGAGCATAAATATCACGGGGTAAAAATAGAGGTTTGAGGGGTACTAGCTTAACCTTTTATGTTTGATGTATCAGAAAGGCAAATGAGCTACTGTCAGAGGCATAACCTGGAGTGATTTGAGCAACAATTGCACATTGTTATATTTTATACAAAATATATATTCACAAATAATATCCAACATGTCCAGACTTTTAACAGGGTACTTTGGTTTTTATAAAAATTATTTAGAACTGTTACAAGGCATACCTTGCTTTGTGTAGGCATTAGGCTTGTTTTATAAAAAATTATGTTAATAACAGTTACCATTTGCATGCTGCTTTGAGTTTACCAAATATTTTTATATTTATCATGTCAGTTAATCCCAGAAACGTTGGAGATAATACCTATAAGGTAGGCAAGAGTTAAGACTCCTTTGGTTGTAAGTAAGAACATTCCCCCCACCACACACACACACTGGCTTAAGCCCTCCTGCCATACACGCGGACACACACACACACACACACACACACACGCTCTCTCTCTCTCTACCTTAGGCCAAAAAAGGGTATGTTGGGTCATAGGATGGAATGTTCAGATAGGCTGATATGAGACTCCCAGCTGTTTCTCTCTGGATTAGCGGCATTGTTAACTCCAGTCTTGGTAGCCCTGACAGTTTTGAGTATCACTGGCCGTGATTTGGCTAAATGCCAATCTCTGGACCCATCACTGTAGACAGAGAGAGAGAAGGATATGCTGATTGACTTTGGCAGCTAGATACATCTCTAGAGCTGGGATAAAATTTCCAAAGCAAAATCCATATACGGCTACCAGAAGTAGCAGGAAAGAATGGTGAGAAGTCAAACAACAAACATCCACTCCAGCAGATGCAATCATCTCCACTTTACAGATGAGAAAATGGATACTCAGGCTGAATGACCTACTCAAACCTAGGTCTTCTCATTACAAATCCTGCTGTAGATTCCTTAAAGGAAAACAGGGATGGAAAAGAAAAGAGACGTGGTTTCAGGTATGACATCTATTTCTAGTCTATGTTTTGTAGTTAATCAGGCATGATTGTCTTTAGGGAGATAAGTGAGTTTGATCTATGTGGGGTGGTTGAACAAGACATTGTGTGAAATAAAATGTCCCAAGATGAGTGTGGAGGAGTAGGAAGAGGTGCAGTGGACATGATCCTTATGATCCCAAGTTAGGAATTTTGGAATACTAAATAAAAATAGCTAACAAGTATTAGCTACTTACTGTGTCTCAGGCATTTTGCTAATTACTGTTCATATATCATTTGACAATCATCACATTCCTATGAAATGAAGATTTTACAGATAAGGGAGCTTAAGCAAAAAGAGGTTTAATATCTTATCAAGGATTATATAACTAGAAAGAAATAGAGCCAGGATTTGAATCTAGTCTAGAACCTATGCTCCTACCCACAGTAGTGCCTGTTTTTGTCATGGTTACCAAGTAAAGTAGTGATGTTTACATATCTGCCATATGCTGGCTTCCATGGCAGATACTTGTCTGGTACAATACCTGTTTTCTAGAAATTTCTCCTCTGAAGTTGTATGACACAGCAATTCATATGCAGCACACTTAAGAATTTATAAATGCCTACTAAATTTCCACAGACTATTAAAATTAATTGTATGCTTTTTTAATTTATCAAAGTTACACATCAAATTATTTTAAAAATTAAGTAGTCATACTAGATTGACAACAGCAGTCTCCTGCTCTAAACTTCCTTCCATCATTTTCCAATCCCCAGATGCAATCATTTTCTTTTTTTTTTTTTTTTTTTTTTGGTAATTTAAGATTTGCTTTTGTAAAACCATGTGGACAAAGATTAAATGTTATGCTTGCATTTTGAACATTATAAATACGAAACACAAAACAGCCAATGTTAAATACTGATTGCTCATGCCTGATGTGGATTTAGATATTGAGTATTTCCCATTTTATAGAAGGAAACTTTCAAAGTTTTGTCAATGCTTAAAGTATGTACTGTTATTCCTCACCAAAATCTTCATGAAATTTAAAAGGCTGATATTAAAAGTAGTTTTTTTCTTAAATATGCTAAGACATGTGAGTTTGGATTAACCTTCAGATTTTCAAGGCATGAAAGATATACAAATAGAGTGCCCAAGAATATGTTTTAACACATTTAGGATAAGTTTGTTTACAGTTGTGGCAGGAATGCCTTTTACTTTCAGACATTGAAAAAAAATACCCTAAGCAAACATACAGGGTGTTTTGGGTCAAGTTACTTCTTAGTACAAATAATACATTGTAGCAATCAATTTTTAAGCCAAATTCTTAAAATCACTCAAAAAACACTTGCATTTTATAATTGTTAAACAATGCATTTATGTAATAGAAGATACAACAAAATCTAGAAATAAAAATTCTCACACTATATTCCAAGTACCAAAATAAGAAAGAAGAAATTTGCAAATTTTTTTTTAACTGTGTCTTTTGGTAATTATAAAACAGAATATCTCTAAATCACATGATTATGTTTCTACTTCTTGATTTTTTTTTCAGTTTCACAGATAATCTACTAAATCCTTACTATGCAAGCTGTAAACTTAGATCTCTTTATGATCTCCTACCCTACTGCCACAAGCACACCATCATTTCTATATAGTTATATAAAGATTTTGGTAAGTTTAGTATTCAATTGTGCATGTTATTATAATGATATAAACTCAGTTTGTAGCTGAACCGTATCGTGTATCTAACTCTGCTTTTCCTAAACTTAATAATTGTCTTGTCATTTGCTTGGTTCCCTATGTACTTATTTCTGATTTGGTTGAAAACTGTGTCCCACATAGTACAGATTCCTTTTCACTATCAACTTGGGGCTTATTTTTGTCCCTGTTTTGAGTTGGATCTCCCAGTTTTCATGTCTTTTCCTTGTTGAGTTGGTCTTGCCTGTCTGCATATGTCTTTACTGTTTACTGACATTTGATTGATATTGTGCCTGAGTATAGGATTCTGGTTTGTAATTCATTTTCTTTCTGACTTTTTATGGCTTCCCTCCATTGTCATTTAGCCTCCAGTGTTGAAAAGTTGAAAGATATTCTGATTTCTGTTTTACCTATTTTTCGTTTCTAGAAGCTATTAAGATTTTCTATTTCTATCAGAGATTTGAAATTTTATTAGGATATGCCCTTTTGGAGACCTATTTTCATTCATTCAGCCAGGTACTAGTGAGCCCTTTTAATCTGAAAATTCACCTTCTTTAGTGCAGGAAAATTTTTATAAATTACTTTTTTGAAATTTTTTCTTTTCATTTTCTTGGTTCTCTCCTTCTGTTATTTGGATGTTGAACCTCCCAGACTAATTTTCTAATATTCATGCCCTTTCTCTCCTATGTTCGTTTTCTTAGTGTCTTTACTTGCTGGGAGATCTGACCTTTCTATTGAGTTCTTCAATTTTATCATCATTTTGTCTCTCAGCAGTACTTTCTTGTTCCCTGAATGTTCTTTTGTTTTTGTTTAGACCATCTATTCTTCTTTCATGGATGTAGTTCTTCTCTTACATGTTAGAAACTTCTTTGAAATTTTATGTCCCTAAGGAGTCTTATTCTCTGTTTGTTTTACCCTCCATCTTTCCTGTTAAGGGCTTTCCTCAGAAGTCTAGTGGTCCTTGACTGACACCTTATAGTTAAGGTAGTAAGGAAGTGGATACCTCGATAACACATAATTGGGGCTTAATGACTATGAATTTCCTAGATCTGACTGCTGTTTTATCCAGGAACCTAATGTTTTATTGAACTTCTTTCTTTCGGGCCTGTTAGATTCACCAAAGAAGTATCTTCCACTTTCCTACCTAGAGGCTATAAGATGGGCTGCTAGCATTGTGTGAACCAAGTAGAAGAGGACTTAGAGTCTCAATATTCAGTAAATAAAATTTCATTCAGTTTTCCCCTTTTCAACAGAGTACCCTACAAAATTCCTCAGTTCAAGGCTGGGCACGGTGGCTCACACCTGTAATCCCAGCACTTTGGGAGGCCGAGGCAGGTGGATCACTTGAGGTCAAGAGTTCAAGATCAGCCCAGCCAACATGGTGAAACACCATCTCTACTGAAAAAAATATATATAAAAATTAGCCAGGTATGGTGGTGCATACCTTTGATCTCAGCTACTTGGGAGGCTGAGGTGGGAGGATCACTTGAGCCCAGGAGGTGGAGGTTGCAGTGAGCTGAGATCACACCACTGCACTCCAGCCTGGACAACAGAGCAAGATGCCATCTCAAAAATAAAAAAATTTCCCAGTTCAAGACTATTTTACTCATGCCAAAGAGTGAACTTTTGGTCTTCTGCTAGGATGAGAGAGGGAAAAGTACTTGGCTGGTTATGAATGGTGGCAGTTAATTAGAAAGTATCTAATTCTTTTTAGTTTCTTCTTCATTTGTTTGTTTGTTTGTTTGTTTGTTTTTGCTACCTATTCTTTTATTCCTCTGAAGAAAGTATCTAATTCTTAAATAAATTTCTAACCAAGTTTTTTATAGTCTTATCTTTATCTTACTTTCATAAGCACTGGCTGTCACCAATTCCTAAGTCTTTTGGAAATTGTAGTACAAAATTGCTCCCTAGTTTATCATTACCAACTGCTGGTTTAGGAACCAGCTTGCTTGGGTCTGCTAAGTCAGTTTGCAGTAGTCCTGCTTTCTAGCTTCCAAATTGTGGTTACTGACACTCATCTCTCATTCTCCTTTTTCTTATTTGTTTTGGTTTTTTTTTAAGAGACAAGGTCTCATTCTGTCACCAGGCTGAAGTGTAGTGGTGCTAACATAGCTCATTACAACCTGGAACCCTTGGGCTCAAGTGATCCTCCTGCCTCAGCCCCACAAGCATTTGAGACAACATGTGTGTGCCACTAAACCCGACTACTTTTTTTTTATATTTTATAGAGGCAAGGTCTTGCTATGTTGCCCAGGCTGGCCTCAAGCTCCTGGCCTCAAGTGATCCCCTTACCTTGACTTTCCAAAGCACTGGGATTACAGACATGAGCCATTGTACCCAGTCTTGTTTTTGCTTTTTAATAAAATATTTAACATAAAATTGTATTTTAGTTTGGTTTTGGAAAGGGATAGATTTAAGTACATATGTTCAATCTACCATCTTTAATGAATAATAGATACTGTTGATTTTTATTATCTGTTGTGAAGTTTCTTCTTTTTAAAATTTGTTGGATTTGAGGCAAATACCTTTTAAAATGACAATATCTATTTGGAGAAAGTGGAAAATTATATATGCAACCCTTGTACTCAGTCTCAGGGTAAGACTTGAGGAGATTTCTGTTTATGTATCATATATTTTATATTTAAATGTTTATATATTTAAATGCTTATATTATGCTTCCTTCACTGCATGTAAGGGTGTTTATTACTCAGTAAACCAGGAGCAATAACTAGGAGTCATATATTACAGAGTTTAATCTCTTTTAGTTAGGACATATGATAAGATGATCAAATATTCCAAATCAAAAGCTAGGCAACTGACCAGGTACAGTAGCTCATGCCTGTAATCCTAGCACTTTGATAGGCCAAGGCAGGCAGATCACTTGAGCTCAGAAGTTCAAGACAAGCCTAGGCAGCAAAGTGAGACCCCATCTCTACAAAAATTATCCAGGTGTGGTGGCACATGCCTGTAGTCTCAGCTACTCAGGAGGCTTAGGTGAGAAGGTGGCTTGAGCCTGGGAGGCAGAGATTGCAGTGAGCTGAGATCCCAGTACTACACTCCAGCCTAGGGGACAGAGCGAGACCCTGTCTCAAACAATTAATTAATTAATTTTAAAAGCTAGGCAACATAGTTTAAACTTTAAAGGAAGGCTGAGCATGCCTGTAATCCTAGCACTTTAGGAGGCAGAGGCAGGAGGATGGCTTGAACCCAGGAATTTGAGACCAAGGACAACATGGTGAGCCCTATTCTCTACCAAAAATAAACAAAATTAGCTGAGCGTGGTGACTCTCACCTGTGGTCATGGCTACTTAGGAGCCTGAAGTGGGAGGATCACTTGAGCCCAGAGGTCAAAGTTGAAGTGATCCATGATCGCACCACTGCTCTCCAGCCTAGGTGACACAGTGAGACCCTGTCTTGAAAAAGAATAATAATAATAAAATACTAAATAAATAAATAAACTTTAGGGAAAGAAGATAGGTCCACCAACCATGAACCAGACAATGTGCTTTGTATGTTTTATTGTCTTACATAATACATGTATGAAATGATTTTTGACTTCTATATTTTATGGATGAAGACTCAAAGATTCAGAGAACTTGTTTCCCCAAATTCATACAGCTAGTGCATGACAAAAGTCGAATTCAAATTCAAGATTCATTTATTTCAAAGTTAATGCTCTTTGGAAGTGAGTCTGTATAAGATAAGGTGGAAGGTATGGGTTCTACATATGGGACTACAATAAACGTCCCAAAACTTGGAGAAAAGTCAAAGAAAAGTTACGATCAGAAACTGTAATCAGAAAATCACACCATTCTATTTTCTCACACCCATGTCATTGAATCCTTGTAACACCCCTAAGAGCTGGCTGTGTAAGTTTAAGTTTTGTAGTTATTGATCTTTTTTTTTTTTTTTTTTTTTTTTGAGATGGTGTCTCGCTGTGTCGCCCAGGCTGGAGTGCAGTGGTGTGATCTCGGCTCACTGCAAGCTCCACCTCCCGGGTTCACACCATTCTCCTGCCTCAGCCTCCTGAGTAGCTGGGACTACAGGCACCTGCCACCACACCCAGCTAATTTTTTGTATTTTTTAGTAGAGATGGGGTTTCACCATCTTAGCCAGGATGGTCTCAATCTCCCGACCTCGTGATCCACCCGCCTTGGCCTCCCAAAGTGCTGGGATTACAGGCTTGAGCCACCGTGCCTGGCCATAGTTATTGATCTTAAATCTGTAAAACATTATTTGCCTATATTAAAAAAATTGATTGATCTCAGTGTCTTTTCCTGGTACTCCCACCAATAACATTTCCACAGATAAATTTGAAGTTACTTGGTCATTTCTGAATTAAAATTGATTTCAGCTTTAAACTAAGATTCTACCCCTCTCTCCTATTTGTATCACTTCTACTCTTCTTTTCTTTCTTTTCTTTTGAGACAGGGTCTGGCTCTGTTGCCCAAACAGAAGTACAAAGGCTCAATCCTGGCTCACTGCAACCTCCATCTCCTGGGCTCAAATCATCCTCCCATGTCAGCCTCCGTTGTAGCTGGGACTACAGGCGTGCACCACTACACATGGCTAATTTTTGTATTTTTGGTAGAGGTAGGGTTTTGCCATGTCACCTAGGCTGGTGTCGAACTCCTGGACTCAAGCAGTTCTCCCACCTCAGCCTCCCAAAGGGCTGGGATTACAAACGTGAGCCACCGTAGCTGGCGTCTTCTTCCCTTTCACTCTTCCTCAAGTTCCTGAGGAAGACTGACAAATCATAAGGCATCATCAACATGTATGGGTTTGCATATTCTTTTCTGTCCTTGCTGGCCTCTGTTGAGTAACTGCTTGGCCCTTGGCCTTTTGGTACCATGTGCCAGCATCTACTTATGTCAGTTCCACTTGCTTGGCCTCCGAACTTCATTTACTGGATCCACTGCCATAGTCCTTGCTGTAATTTCCAATTGTGAGAACCATGTATTCCTTACCCTTCTCCTTTATGTCTTCCAGTCTCCTTTATGTCTTCCAGCTTAGTCTTAGCCACTTTTGCACCCCTCTCATGATAGAAGCTTCAATAACTTTTCACATGCTCTGCCACAATACAATGGAATGTTTAGGATTCAAAAATGTCTTCAGACAAATCTTCCCATCTACCTTTTTCAGCCTTTGTCTTTGGTACCCAGTGCTCAGATACCTTAATCACAGCCCCTCCAAACTCTTCTCTGCCCAGCAGCCAGTACCTTATTTATTTGCATGAGAAAACATCTAATACATTCTCTTGCATTCTTGTGTACTCTGTGTTTTTAATGGTACTCTAAGTTTTTAGTGGTATATTTTTATATAAAGAATACAGCCATATTCTTTATATAAAATAAAATGGTTATATCCTCTTACATTTTTGTCTACTCTATGGTTTTTATCATGTAAGCTTTATACAATGATGCTCTTAAAATAACAAGGCAGCTTTGTATGTGCTGATATGATCAGTTGACAAAACATCTTACATGAAGAAAGCAAGGTATAGAACAGTATGCATAACCTGCTTCATTTGTGGAAATGTATGTGTAGAATGGCAATGCATTGAACATCTCTGGAAGGACATATGAAAGTGGTAATGGGGTTGCCTCTGGGGAGTGAAGAAAACAGATGGCTGGGGGACAAGACTGGGAGAGAGATTTTTTACTCTCTTTTTGTATCTTTAAAATTCTATGTCATGTGAATAACCTATTCAAAAAATATATACAAGATAATTATGAAGCATTTGTAATTTGGCTTCTTCACTCTTACTAATGTCCAGATCTCCTATTCTCAGCCACGGATAAAAAGTAGCTTTATTGGCAAAGACATCTTTTTTTCCTTCACTGCTTCCTGACCTTCCATTCTTTCTTGTAGGACTTTACTGAAGGCTGCATAAAGCAGCCAACCTGCTCCAACAGTCTGAATTTTTCCCTTCCATTAGAAGGAAAAATACTTCAGTAGGCAGATGGTCTGAGTCCTGAAATGTAACAGATGATGGTTTAGTTATTTTGCTAACTTGCCAGATTGAGATAGAGGGGTCCTCACTACCCTTCACCTGACCCTTTTGGCCAAGCCAAGTCTGTATTTTAGATTCTGTTACTTACAAGAATTTTTACCTGCAGGGTTATTACACTGAATAGGTACTTAATATTATTATAAATGCATGAATGAATAATTTTATCTAAAGAAATAAACGACCTAAGATAGTTTTCGATGTGTTTTTGACAGATTCTTTTAATCAATATTTAAGATTTCCCAGTTGTCCATTAATTATAGCTGTCTTTTTCCTCCTGATCTAAGGTCCTGTCAAGGTTCATACATTGTATTTAGTTGTTATATCTGCTTAATCTCTTTTAATTAAAAAAGAAAAAAATCCCAGCCTTTTGTGTCTGTCATGTTGTTGACATTTTTTTAACTCATTTAAAACATTTATTGGCCACCTATGAAATGGCAGGCATGGTGTCAGGTTCTAGGCATTTGTACATAATAATCAGTAAAATGTTATAAATACTATGATAAAGACCATATAAAGTCCAGAAGGAGCGCAAAAGAGGCAGATATCTGTCCTCTCTCAAAGATTCAGGAAAGACATGTCAGTGGGGAAATGACATTTCAGCTAACTTGAAAGGTAAGCAGACAAAAAAGGGAAAGCAGAGATCATCATGTGAGCAAAATATAATGTATTACTTTTTGTGTTTTTGCAAAGCACACAGTTTAGAGATCTGAGTCACCTGTGAGGATATTACCATGAAACATGAGTCAGGAGAAACACACAGGAGCAGGCCTTTGTATGCTGGGTCAATGTATCTGGACTTCCTCCTGTGTTTCAGAATTCAAAAGCTTTAAGGGACAGGCAGAAAACAAACACAAATATATGATGTGAAATGATAGACCTGTGGCAAACTGAATTGTATGAGTTCTGCCTAAAGACATTCAAATTTGGGCTGACCAAACCATGCCAATGGGCTGGATTCCACAGACAGGACCCAGTGAGGACTTTTGAGCAGGCACTCGTGACAATGTGGAGAGGAGCTAAGTTGGTGATGATGGGGACAGGAGACAGATCACGGGTTGGATATAGACACCCCAGTGTGAAGGAGGACAGACACCTCATGCCTATCAGGTCTCTGTGATGACTGTTAAAATCTCAAGCTCATTCTTGGCACTGGACATACATAGCATTCTGAAGGCAGAGGTGCTTCCATCCCCTTTTCTGCTGTGTCTTCCTCTGGATGAAACACATTCCTCACTACCATCTCAATACATGATCTAAAAAAATTTTGGTTTTTTCACAAAAAGGATATGGTAGGCTGTTCCTTCCCCTTTCCCAGCTTTCTTTCACCCACATGGGTCAAAGTGAGAGGCCCTCAAGTCTCCAAAGTGAGTGGCCTTGCTTTGCCCCTATGTCCTTCAAGTTTCTCACCCAGGAGTTTTCATTATCTTTGACTATGTTTTCCACATTTCTTCTCAAAGTATCATTTATTTCTGTATAAATAAGCAAGAAAATGAAGCAGAGTTTGATGAATCTCAGTGAACTCATCTGTCATTTTCATATGAGCTTCAGACCACATCATGCCTCCAGATTAACAACAGTACAATACACAGTCAACTCTGGCCACTCAGCAGAAGGCCATCCAAGCACTGCCCTGTCTCCCTCATCCCTAAGAGCAGGAACAAATGTCCTAGTACCTACCAACACCTGAAAGTCTTTCTTTCGTTCCTGTGAACAATGATCACCAAACATTTTGGTCACATACTGTATAAAAATAATAATAATAAATAAAATTTAAAATTTATTGTCTATCCTCAATAAAAATATACTTTAAAGGTACTAGTGTTAATCTATATTATTTATATAATCTTTTATTTTTTTATTTTTATAGAAAACAGGTAAGTACTGATATTTCCTCCCCACATCAGCAGATTATTTGTGCATAACTATACCTGCTGTGTAATTCCCAGAGACTGTGTAATTCCCAGGGTTCAGAGTTTTTTCTCCTTCCCTTTTTTCTCTGTATCAGTTCTTCTACTCACCAACATCTCAACACTGATTTGAGTCCCTCTCTCCCTTCAGAATTCTTTATTCCCTGGCTGTTTATTCTCAGCAACTCCTTCCATTCTGCCTAAAAACTCTTTTAAAATCTTTAACAAAGTAACAAACAGTCCTTAGGACAAGCCAGGGTTCTCAAGTGAAATTTCAAATCTCTATGAGGCTTCCCAATACCTTCATGCCAGAAGGTAAACACATTACTTGCCTATCCCCAGTGGGACATGAAGTTCTAGCCTTTGGGCTCTAATCTCATTGACTTTTTTTTATTAGCCTGGGCCAATTGTTTGCAAGATGTCACTTTAGTTTAGATAGTTCTGAAATTTTTTATTGTTAAATTTAGGTTAAATATTCTTCATGAAAATACTACACTGGTGATGGTGTGCCTTCTCAAGGTATCATATGATGTAAAAGGAAATTTTTAACACAGTAGACAAGCAGACTACTATGGCTTGATGGGAGGTCTAATTTGAATTTTCAATTCTCCATGTTTTAATTTTATAGTAATGAAGTAATTTCTTGGTGGTTTGGTACTTAAGATAGACTTGATATCGATAAATAGTGTTTTATCCAATTCATTGGCTATCATTTTGGAACAACAACAAAACAATTTCCCTTTTAAGTTGATGAGTTTCTAATGATTGGAGGAGTTGCTAAAATCAAGTTTCTGCCTTTTGAAGCTAAAAGCCAGCTGGCAATAATATCTACCTCATAGGGTTGAAGTGAGGATTACTTGAGATGTTAACAGACATAAAATATAACTGAGAGTAATATGTTGCATGAAAGGGCTCTGTTAATATAATTAACCCCACTCAGATACTTATTTTAAACCACACACACACACACACACACACACACACACACACACACACATATATAGCATTTATTATTGAAAATGATACTTTAGGTACTTTGTGAATGTTAATCCTTATAACACCTCTATTAGTTGGATACTGTTATTATCCTCATTTATAGATAGGAAACTGTAGCCCAGAGAAGATAAGTAACTTTCCTAAGGTCATAAGCAAGGAAGTGGCAGTATTTCCTGCTATTTTTCTGTGAGACCCCTCTTGAAAGTAAGCAGCCTGTGTAGCTACAATCTGTATTTGAGGATGATTTTCATTCAGCTTCTCCACCTAGTTAGTTGCTTTGCGCTGTCATCCTCCTCCCACCGCAGTACTCTTTTACCAGATAATGATGGGTGTTTGAATGGCAGTACCACAGTCCATACAGGTGTGTGACACTGTGTGTTTTGCATGTGTATGCATACATCAGGCGGCTTAAATGGGTTGTTTTTCTTACTTCTTTGTTGCTTTCTCCATTTTAATGTAAGTTTTTCTTTTCTTATTCTCCTTTTGAGATTTTTAAGCATTAGAATTAGGCAGACCCAGATTTAAGGTGAACATTTCTAAGACAGTGTTCTCATCTACAAAATGGTAGTACTAACACCTATATCATGAGATTGAGTGAGGATTAAATTAGGTGATATTGCCAATTATAAAGGCTATATATAGGTATTTTCTATATATTTTATACTACATTTAGATGAGTTGTTGGGGATTTTTTGGTATTTTTTGGTATTTTCCATTTTAACTTAAAAGGTTTGGAGTTTATTTAGTGGTGATGGTGATAAGACTAGCAAACTCCTTTTAATTGGGCTATAATAGAAAGAGTAGGTTTGAAGTTAAGCTATTTAATATTAAATCCCAGAGCCTCAATTACCTCATTTTAAAGTGGGAATGTTAATGACTATCTTGTATCATGATAGTGATCACCATTATATCTCCAGTGTTTCCCGCAGTACCTGGCACAGAGCAATAAATATTGTTGAATAAATATCAGATAAAAAGATGTTGAGAGGATTAAATGAGATATAAAGGATCTAGCATTGTGTCTGGTACATAGTAGATATACAAAATTATACTACTATTTTTATCAATGATTTTTAATTTATTAAGTATATTTCTTCTGGTTATATTATTAAACATATGAAAATAAAGTATATAACATTTGCTTTAATTATTTCTGGTAGTTAATCACAGTATTTCTGAAGGATGAAGATACTAATACCTTGATTCTCTCTAGTTCTTTGGCAAACATCCGTTGATGTTTGGAAGTGAAAAAATGCCAACAATACTATTATTGATTTTGAAAACCAGCCTTTAAATAAATGTGTGTACTCAGTGTTATTTCTGTTCCAGAGAGAAGAGGTACTCCCTTATAGGGACTTGTAAAGACATAGAGCATCTGGAAATTAACCGCCTCCATTACGCTGCTGAGTCACACACAACGCTTGTTATGTTTTCGTCACTTCTCTCCAGAAGGTAGGCATCATGGTTTCTCTTCATAGATTCTTCATACAATTGTAGTTTTTGTCTGCAGACTTAGCTTGTATTAAATATGGAAAGTGCCTGACATCTATAGATTAAAATGCTGTATTTCTCCAAAATTAGGATGCTTAAACACGTTGCCTCTAAAAATTATTTCTATTGGAAAATTAATACGTTTACTATTTTTTTTAAAAAAAAGGTAATATAGAAAAATATAGTTATCCTACTACCTTGAGGTAACTATTCTTCATATTTTGTTATATCTTCCTAAATTTATTTTTATATATGTGTATTATGTATAATATGTGGATTTATATAGTTACAATAATTATGACTAGACACCATAGGGCTTAAATGGTGTTTCCCTATCCTGCTTCTTTTACTTAGCAGTTTATTTCAGCCTTTTCAAAAATTTTATTTATTTTTTTCTCCTTCACTTTTATTTTAGATTCAGTGGGTACATATGCAGATTTGTTAACTGGGTATACTGCATGATGCTGAAGTTTATGGTATAGATGATGTCTTCACGCAGGTACTGAGCATAGTGCCTAGCAGTCAGTTTTTCAACTCTTGCTCCCCCTTCCACCCTTTCCCTCTAGTAGTCCCTGTTGTCTATTGTTGCTATCTTTATGGCCATGAGTACCTGATGTTTAACTCCCACTTATATGTGAGAACATGCGATAATTGGTTTTCTGTTCCTGTGTTAATTTGCTTAGGATAATGGCCTCCACCTGCATCCAGGTTGCTGAAGAGACATGAGTTCATTCTTTTTTTATGGCTGCATGATATTCCATGGTGTATATGTACCACATTTTCTTTATCCAATCCACCATTGATGGGTACCTTATGTAGATTCCATGACTTTACTATTAAGAATAGTGCTTAATATTGTGAATGCATGTGTCTTTTTGGTAGAACAATTTGTTTGCTTTTGGATGTGTACCAAGTAATGTGATTACTGGGTTGAATGGTAATTCTGTTTTAAGTTCTTTAAGAAATCTCCAAACTGCTTTCCATAGTGGCTGAACTAATTTAAATTCCCGCCAACAGTATATAAGCATTCCCTTTTCTCCACAGGCTCACCAACATCTGTTGTTTTTTGACTTTTTAATAATAGCCATTCTGACTGGTGTGAGAAGGTATCTAATTATGGTTTTGATTTGCATTTCTCTGATGATTAGTGATGATGAGCACTTTTTCTTATGTTTGTTGGCCTCTTGTATATCTTCTTTTGAAAAGTGTCTGTTCATGCCTTTTGCCCAATTTTTAATGGGGCTGTTAGTTTTTTGCTTGTTCAGTTGTTTAAGTTCCTTATAGATTCTGGATATAAGACAATTGTTGGTTGCATAGTTTGCAAATATTTTAGCCCATTCTGTGAATTGTCTATTTACTCTGTTGATAATTTCTTTTGCCGTGCAGAAGCTATTTAGTTTAATTAGGTCCCAATTGCCAATTTTTGTTTTGTTGCAGTTGCTTTTGAGAACTTAGTCATAAATTCTTTCCTAAGGCCTATGCTCAGAATGGTGTTTACTAGTTTTTTTTTTTTTTTCTACCATTCTTATAGTTTGAGGTCTTACATCTAAATCTTTAATCCATTTTTAGTTAATTTTTGTATATGGTGAAAGGTAGTGATCCAATTTCATTCTTCTGCATGTGGCTAGCAAGCTATTGAATAGGGAGTCCTTTCCCCATTGCTTAATTTTGTCAACTTTGTCAAAGATTAGATGGCTGTAGGTGTGTGGCTTTATTTCTGGGTTATCTATTCTGTTCCATTGGTCTATGCATCTGCTTTTGCACCAGTACCATGCTCTTTTGGTTACAGAAGCATTATAGTATGATTTGAAGTTGAGTAACATGATGCTTTCAGCTTTGTTCTTTTTGCTTTGGATTTGCATTGGCTATTCAGGCTCTTTTTTGGTTCCATATGAATTTTAGAATAGTTTTTTTCCAATTCTGTGAAAAATGACATTGATAGTTTGATAGAAATAGCATTTAATCTGTAGATTGCTTTGAGCAGTATGGCCCTTTTAACAATATTGATTTTTCCATTCCATGAGCATGTAATGTTTTTTCATTTGTTTGTGTCATCTGTGATTCCTGGCAGTGCTTTGTAGTTCTCCTTGTAGATATCTTTCACCTCCTTAGTTAGATGTATTCCCAGGTTTGTGAATGTGTGTGTGACTACTGTAAATGGGATTATGTTCTTCATTTGGCTGTCAGCTTGAACATTATTGGTGTACAGAAATGCTACTGATTTTTGTATACTGAAACTGTGCTAAAGTCATTTATAACTTCCAGGAGCCTTTTCGTGGAGTCTTTAGTGTTTTCAAGGTATAGAATATATCATCCTATTGCAGCAACTTTTACGCCAGTAAATATCATCCACCTTAAATTCCAGTTTAAGGTTATAACATGAATCGTGTAACCACCTTCCTCTTATTAAATATATAGAATACTTCCAGTTTTCTTTGTGTTAAACATGACTTAAGTGATATGTACTCATATCTGATGATTTTTTAAGATAATTTCTAAAAGTAAGTGTTATAGAACATAAGGAAAGACTTATTCACTATCTTAGAGATGTATGTCCTAGTGTATAGTATTATCGTATACCAAGGTTGTAGAAATCAAACTTATTTAACCATGGAATGCATTCTTAAGATAACATATGCCTTCAAGATGTTGATAGTGAGGGAGGCAGTGTGGAGATGTTTTAGTCAGGGTTCTCTTAGAGAAACAGAACTAATAGGATATATATATTTCTATTGTCTATGATTCCTAGCAGTGTTTTGTGTATACACACACACACACACACACACACATATATTTGTTTCTATGGTCTATGATTCCTGGCAGTGTTTTGTGTATATATACACAGATATATATGTATCTATGTATATCTATATATGTATATCTATGTATATAGATATGTATATATGGATATGTATATATAGATACACCTATGTATAGATATATGATACATATATGTATATATACATATCTATATACATATGTGTGTGTGTATATATACACACACATAAAGGGAAGTTTATTAAGTATTAACTTGCAGGATCACAAGGTTCCACAGTAGGCTGTCTGCAAGCTGAGAAGCAAGGAGAGCCAGTCTGAGTCCCAAAACTGAAGAACTTGAAGTCCAATATTCGAGGGCAGGAAGCATCCAGCACAGGAGAAAGATGTAGGCCTGGAGGCTAGGCCTGTCTCTCCTTTTCACATTTTTCTGCCTGCTTTTACATTTGCTGGAAGCTGATGAGATTGTGCCCATCCAGATTAAGGGTGGATGTGCCTTCTCCAGCCCACTGACTCAAATGTTAATCTCTTTTGGCAACACCACACAGACACACCCAGGATTAATACTTCATATTCTTCAATCCAATCAAGTTGATACTCAGTATTAACCATCACAGGAGGCAAGGGGTATATGGGAGTCTCTGTACTTTCCACTCCATTTTGCTATGAAACTAAAACTGCTCTGAAAAATAAACTCTATTAAAAAAAAAAAAAAAAAGAGGCAGCAGCAGCAGCAACGGAAAAACTTTAAAAAGGGAAATTTTTTAAATGACATTTGATAAATTTACATTTAAAATTAAGTTTACACTTACACAAACACAAATAACATCTGTCAACATCCCACTATACACTTTGGAAAATGCTAGATTATGATATATTCTTAAGAATGGAATTGGTAGATCAAATAGTAAATAAATTGAAAGGTTATACCAATTTACATTTCTACCAACAGTGTTTGACAGAATGAGAATGTCACTTTCTCTATAGTTTTGTCAACATTTGACATTAACTTTGTTTTTACAAAATCTGATACAAGAAAAGTATATGGCATTTTAATTTTCATATGTGTGATTACTACTGAGCATGACTATCTTTTTATATTTTTATTTGAATTTTAAGTTCTTTTATGAATGTCCCATTCATGAGCCATGCCAAATTTTTCTTGTGGGTGGGGTCTTTGAATTTTTTCTAGATTGATAAGAATCATAATCATATTAAGAATATTAAATCTATAAATTACATATATCACAATTATGTCTTCTTTTTTATTTTTAATGTTTTGTGTCTTTTTTTTGTTATATAATGTTATCATTTTTATGAGCTTAAATCTGTCATCTTTATCAAAACCCATGGCTTCTGGGTTTTGATGTTTCTTTATACCTTGGCTTTATTTTTAAATAAAAACTATTATGGAAAGCCAGAAACAGAGGAGTTGACAGGATAATAAAATGAACCCCTATGTACCTCAAGTCTGGCTTCATTAATTGAGAATTCATGGCTAATCTTGTTTCATTTATACTTCCTGTATTATTCATGCCATCCTCTCCTGCTCTCCCCGCTCTAGCCTTTTAATTCCCTGAGCAAGTAAGCCCCTAGAAACTTCTCTATATGCTATTCTCTCTATCCAAAATGTTCTTGGCCCAAACTTCCCCGCCTCCTATGCCGACTTATCCAAAAGGCACAGTAAGCACAGTGCCTAGGGTTCACAAAATTTTAAAGGGTCCACAAAAATGTTTAAATTCATTTTAAAATCAGAAAACAAAGGACTTCTAGGTAAAAGAAAACATTTCAATATACAGTATTAACTAACATATTCATCTTTTTTCATGCAAGTTGCAAAATATAATTTTTAGTTTTATTTTTTATGTTAGAAGGGGCCCATGATGGCAGAAGCACCTATGGCCCATCCCTCAGGTTTCAATGAAAATGCCCCTTGTTCAGGGAAGCTTTGTCTTATTCTTCCAGATTATGTGAAATCCCCTGATATATGCAAGCTCATCACCTTGTACTATGAATATAAAATAAGTAATTGTATAATTCTGTATTTAAGGAAATCAGGAACTGAGCCTACCTCGTTTAATACTGTATCCCCAGCACAAAGCACAATGCCTTGTAGGGAGTGGTATTAGACCCTGGAGGACTGGTCATCTTTCACTGTGTCTCTCTCATGCCCTTTTATCCAGTGGTTGTTCCTCCCCAAACCTTTTTGCACACAACTTCAGCTTGTACCTGTTCCTCTCCTTCCCTCTTGATAAAATCTAGATTGCACAAACAGTGGCTACAAATCGGCAAGGACAATTCCTTCCTCTTCCAAGAGCTATCCCTGGTTAACTCTTCCTCAAACTAGTTGGACTTTGGCTGATCCTCCTATACATTTCAACTCACTTGAAATTAGAATACACCTTTGAAGCCTTCTCATGTCCAGTATTTCAAATAAAGGTTTATATGCCCTGGCTAATTTTGTTACACAGTGGCCATTCAATGAAGTCATACAGAATAAATTGCTGCTGCATAAATTATAGGCTTGGTGTCTTGGAATAATGAAGAAATTTTTTGAGAGTAGTCTTGCAAATCTAAACATACTAAGTAATAGCTAACATGACAGTGATAAATAGTTCTAACAAGAATTTCAATTTAAGTAAATTCAATTGTTTTTATTTGTGTTAACAGAAGGGGTTGCTGGTATAGACATTCCAACACTGTGAGCAATATCCACATAGCTCTGTTGTGGGTTTTTTGTTCTTGCATTCGAACTTGGGTTTTACATTTTGGGGAGACTTTAGAAGTCACCAGAAAGTTGTCCAGTTTTCCTATGTTGCTCACAGTTCAGAACTGGTTTGCTTTCAGTGTCCATAACAGCCCCTGGAATAATGTTTGACAAATAGTAGGGCTTCAATAATTATTTGCTGAATTAACAGAATGAATATCATTTCAAACTAGTCAGGCTCAACTAGAAACAGGAGGAAGGAGGGGTAGCTTAAAAAAAACATCTGAGCCCTATATTATTGTTTTGATTTATTTTGTTATATTTAATTTATTCTAAAAATGAAATAGAAACCATGAGATTTTATGTTTTATCAAGGAAAATAGAAGAATAGATTTCAAAGGGTTAAAAAAAGGTCTCAGTGGTTAAAATACACTGCTCTAAATTCTAGGTTTCTATAAGTAGGGTACGTATTAGTCCAATTTTCTGATCCTAGATTTACCAATGCTATTTAATCTCATTGAGTTTCTTACTGACTCAGTTTCTCATTTGTAAAATGGGGATAATGGATAATGATGGAGTTATGAATTAATATACGAGTCAGAATAGTGTTGGTATACAGTAAGCCCTATTTAAAGCCTATTCTTCATATTATCAGATCATTACTACTGCACTACTATTTTTATTACTGTCATCATCATCATCGTTACTCTATAAATTGAGTGAGTTAAGTAAATGTTTTGATTTGTTAAATTCCCCCCCTTTACTATTTATTATGTAAATATGTTTTTAAAAAGTGGGTGTCATTCACACAACTTAAGTCACAACATTTTAATGACAGGGAAGAAAACAGCATTAATATAATGACAGCAGGAAACTGAGGTTCTGGTAAATAAAAATACATAATTACCCATGAATTCAAGACTTCAGGGCTTTCAAAATAGCCACACTAACCACTTCATAATTTTGCATGATTAGATCTGGCTAAAAGAATATTTTTGGCAATACACAATAAGTCAGGATTCTCTGAAATTCAAATTTGCCATGAAAATCTAATAAAAATGAGAGGGAAAATTTATTCTCTTAAATCTTATCTTACTTCCCTTGAATAGGCACTTAACATAGTAGAACACAATTTTCAATAGTAATTTTGGGGTTACAATTTTCACATGTAATTTTTTCTGCAGGTAAATAAAAATATAAACCCAGAACAGTAAAAATAACATAAGGTAACAGTAAAAGCCTACCAAGGCTTTTGTTTAAGTAAACATTTATCTTAACACTAGAGCTTCAGAATCCTGAGAAGACCCTTGGGAAAAAGTGACAGACACAGGTTTGATTCTTCCTGGTATTTCAAACAATGCCCCCACAACCTAAGGACCATTTTTTGAGGATAAATGACTGGCTCTGAGCACCAATGTCCTCAGGCCTTGCTTGGGGCCTATAATATCACCTAATCATTATTCACTCTCCCCCAGAAAAGCCTCAAGCTAAAATTGTGATTGCTATTTAGAACTAAACTTGCAAATTCATTTTTGAACATCCGTTCTTCTGCCCTCATGACTTCATTTTTTAATTCATGTGCACCATTACATAGCAGCTGCACTAAGCATTAAAACCTACAGCAACAGTCAATGTGTTCTGAGTGCTGGCCTTCTTTACTCATTTATAAAAAGATATTCTGATAACAAAAATGCCTAAGGATTACATTGCATAATTCATGCAACTGGATATATAGTCATTAAAGGGGATAGGAAATGCAGTGATGGTGGGCAATAGTTCAGTAAACTCAGAATTTTGCAATACAGTTTTTATAAGCCAGCTTTTACTTGAAAAATCAAAATAATTTTTATAAGTGCAAAAATAAGTTTAGAATGCAATGGTCTCAGAAAACCAGGGGTAAGCTAGAGTCAAATCAGGCTGCAAATTTCCTTAATGAGACCTTTCAGTTTTTCTTACATGGGATGTAAAATGTGTTATTTCTTAGCCTCTATCCTGCTAAAACTTCCCATTTTTGCTTTGTTTCTAGGATTGAGCATTGCAGTCCTTTCCCTGTTCTTCCAGTAACTCTGTCTGCTTCAGTTGATAGTGAGATACAATTTCTTACTGATTATCACATTTAAGTCTCCTTTATCTCTTTTTATATGCAATGCTATTCTTTTTCCCATTGAGGCTAACTTTGTTTTTCTTTCTTTCCTCATTGAATAAGAACCATAACTGACAATATTGTGAACTCTTTCTGGCATTAGTTATTATGCAATATTTTCCAATTTCCTATGATGAGCTATTACAGTCACTATCAAACCTTAACATTAGACCTTAAGGTATTCCTTTCTTTTAATTTTTCATACCTTAAAAACTAATCGGATATTCATCACACATAATAACACGTGAAATTTTGTATTCTATTTAATCCAAGGACTTTTTTTCATTTCAAATATACAGTTTAATATTTTTTACAATTTGGAGTTGTGCACCCATCCTCACAGTTAATTTCAGACCATTTTCATCACTCCAGAAAGAAACCCTATAAACATTAGCATTCACTTTTTCCACAAATCCTCCAGTCCCAGGCAACCACTAATCTACTGCCTCTGTGGATTTGCCTGTTCTAGACATTTCAGATAAATGTTATCATAAAATATGTGGCCTTCTGTGACTGACTTGTTTTACTTAATATAATATTTTTAAGGTTCATCCATACCGTACAGGAATCAGCACATCATCTCTTTCTATTGCTAAATAATATTCCATTGTATGTACATACCACATTTTATTTATCCATTCATCAGCTGGTGGACATTTGGGTTGTTTCCACTTTTTGGCTACTATAAGTAATGCTGCTGCACACACTTGTCTACAAATATTAGTGTATTTATGTATTTTTATTTCTCTATGAGTAGAACTGATGCGTCATCAATCTGGTAAGTTCTTAAGGAATAAGGGTGTAAAAATAGACAAAAGATAAATACTCCTGATGTCTGAAACCCTTTCAAGTAAAAGCACCTCGACCCTAATCCCACACTTGTTGCCAATATGTGTCTTCCTTCTCAATGTAGAGTGCCTCCCAAGGTTCTGCTATGTAAGAACTGGGGCGTTTATCACTACTTCCCTCTACCCTTCATGTCCTTCATGTCAGATAACAGACGATCCCGGCACTGAAGTGTAAAAGTATAATCTCTGACTCTTGGTTCTGCAACCTATGTGTTTAGCGTAGAGATCCTATCTGCCGTTTGTACCCTGTCTGGCTTCCTTTTGAGGTTGTCATTAGATACTGGCAGGTTTGGTATCCACGGAAATGATAGGAGCTTGGGTAACTTTTGGAGTCAAACCCTAATGAGTGGGGCCTTAAAAAGATTTGTGTGTCTTTGCTTGACTGGTTCTCAGTTTTCTTGCTCTTACAAAGCAGAGGAAGGCTCTGGAGAATGTAGCTTTGATATCAAAGTGGCTTGATAAAGCCGTCTCCCTCTCCATGTGTCTTTCCTCCTTTGCTTGAAGGTCTGAATTACCACCACCCGACCTCCTTGCTACCAATGGAGAACAATTCATATTTTTATAATATGTATCAGCTTTTTTTCCAAATTAAACTTTTTATTTTGAAATAATTATATATTCACATGCAGTTGCAGGAAATAATACAGACATATGGTGTACCCTTTACCCAGTGTCCCCCAGTGGTAATATCTGTCAAATTATAGCACAATGTAACAACCAAGTTACTGACATGGATGCAGTCAAGATAAAGAATATTTCCATCACCACAAGGGTCCCTCATGTTGCTCTTTTATAGCACACCCATTTCCCTTCCCTCACCACCTGTTTAATCCTTACAACTCCCTAATCTATTCTCCATTCCTATAATGTCATTTGAAAAAATATTTTATAAGTAGAATCACATGGTATGTAAACTTTGGGGATTGACTATTTTTACTCAGCATAATTTTCTGGAGACTCATGCAGCTTCCTGAGTGTATCAGTAGTTTGTTCCTTTTTATTGCTTAGTAGTGCAGGCTGAGTATCCATATTACAGAATGCTTGGAACCAAAAGTGTTTCAGATTTCAGATTTTTGAAAGTTTTGGAATATTTGCATTATCAAACCCCTTAGAAGACCCTAATAAGGTATTGCTTTCTTTTGAAATGATAACATAAAAACTAATCAGATATTGATCACATATAATAGCATGTAAAATTTTATATTCTATCTACCCAAGGATTTTTTGAAAAATCAAAACTGTCATGTTTCTGCAGAAAGCATATGTAAAATTTTACTCAAAAGACTTGGGAAATTCCATCATAGTGTTCTCAGTTTAGTACAATACCTCCTGAGGATAGAGAAATAAAATTTATATAATGATGGAGAGAAGAGCTATAGTTTCCAACAAAATATTACTTTAGTAAAGAAGGAAACTGAGGGTTTTTCTGTATGTTAAAGGTTCTGCTTTTAACATGAGAAATAAAAAACACTTTTTTGTCACAAGTATTTAGTATAATTCTTATAGAGGCCATATTTGGGATTCTGACCTTTATGCTAAGAGTGATGGAAAACCTCTGAAGGGTGTATATGTGAGCAGATGTGTGTGTTTAAATCAGATTAAAACATGTGCATGGTTAAAATAAATGGTCCTTTGGCCCAGATTTTTCCACTTAAGCCTTGCTTCTCTTTCCACTTTTCCTTTGGTACGTAACTCTATTTTTTCAGGTAAAAGTAATTTGCTTCCACCTGAAAATTTTTGTTAGTCATTTTTAAGACATCATATATTAATAACACTCACACAAACACATAAAGGAGGCATTTTACACTCACTCACTCAACCTACCTCCACTTTTCCTGTCTCTATCATTCAGCATTTAGTTTGTTGGTGGTGTTTTGAGACATGGTCTCTATCACCCAGGTTGGAGTATAGTAGCATAATTGTGACTCATTGCAACTTCCACCTCCCAGGCTCAAGTGATCCTCCCACCTCAGCCTCCCAAGTACCTGAGACTACAGGTGTGTGCCAGCTGGTGCAGCTAATTTTTGTATTTTTTTGTACAGCCAGGGTTTCACTGTGTTGCCCAGACTGGTCTCAAACTCCTAACCTCAAGTGATCTGCCCGCCTCTGCCTCCCAGAGTTCTGGGATTACAGGTGTGAGCCACCATGCCCATCCTCCATTTAGTTTTATCTCTATTTTTAGTTTCTCTGTTGTAACTATAATACCTTTCTTTTTCTGTTCCCTTCACTACAGATACTTCTTTGTGATTGCCCTCATCAGATGAGGATATTAGTGCACCCACCTTCTCCTTCAACTCTTCTTCTTCCTGATTTCATTATCAGGTCTTTCATTTTTGTATTTCTAAAATTAATGCCAGTTACATATTTAAAATTTTTTTTTATTTTACTTTAAGTTCTGGAATACATATGCAGAACATGCAGCTATGCTATGTAGGTATACATGTGCCATGATGGTTTGCTGCACCTATCAACCCGTCATCTAAGTTTTAAGCCGTGCATGCATTAGGTATTTGTCCTAATGCTCTCCCTCCCCTTGCCCTCCACCCCCCACCAACAGGCCCCAGTGTATGATGTTCCCCTCCCTGTGTCCATGTGTTCTCATTGTTCAACTCACACTTATGAGTGAGAACATGTGGTGTTTGGTCTTCTGTTCTTGTGTTAGTTTGCTGAGAATGATGGCTTCTAGCTTTATCCATGTCCCTGCAAAGGATGTGAACTCATTCTTTTTTATGGCTGCATAGTATTCCATAGTGTATATGTGCCACATTTTCTTTATCCAGTCTATCACTGATAGACATTTGGCTTGGTTCCAAGTCTTTGCTATTGTGAATAGTGCTGCAATAAACATACATGTGCATGTGTCTTTATAGTAGAATGATTTATAATCCTTTGGGTATGTACCCAGTGATGGGATTGCTGGGTCAAGTGGCATTTCCAATTCTAGATCCTTGAGGAATCACCACACTGTCTTCCACAGTGGTTGAAATAATTTACACTCCAACCAACATGTAAAAGCATTTCTATTTCTCCACAGCCTCACCAGCATCTGTTGTTTCCTCACTTTTTAATAATTGCCATTGTAACTGGTGTGAGATGCTATCTCATGGTGGTTTTGATTTGCATTTCTCTATGAGCTTTTTTTCATATGTTTGTTGGCCGTATAAATGTCTTCTTTTGAGAAGTGTCTGTTCACATCCTTTGCTCACTTTTTGATGGGCTTTTTAATAATTGCCATTTTAGCTGGTGTGAGATGGTATATCATTGTGGTTTTGATTTGCATTTCTCTAATGACCAATGATGATGTGCATTTTTTCATATGTTTGTTGGCCACATAAATGTCTTCTTTTAAGAAGTGTCTGTTCATATCCTTTGCCCACTTTTTGATGGAGTTGTTTTTTTCTTGTAAATTTGTTTAAGTTCCTTATAGATGCTGGATATTAGACCTTTGTCAGATGGGTAGATTGCAAAAATTTTCTCGCATTCTGTAGGTTGCCTCTTCGCTCTGATGATAGTTTCTTTTGCTATGCAGAAGCTCTTTAGTTTAATTAGATCCCATTTGTCAATTTTGGCTTTTTTTTGGCCATTGCTTTTGGTGTTTTAGTTATGAAGTCTTTGGCCCTGCCTATATCCTGAATGGTATTGCCCAGGTTTTCTTCTAGGGTTTTCATAGTTTTAGGTTTTACATTTAAGTCTTTAATTCATCTTGAGTTCATTTTTGTATGAGGTGTAAGGAAGGGGTCCAGTTTCTGTTTTCTGCATATGGCTAGCCAGTTTTCCCAACAGCATTTATTAAATAGGGAATCCTCTCCTCATTGCTTCTTTTTTCCAGTTTTGTCAAAGATCAGATGGTTGTAGATGTGTGATATTATTTCTGAGGTCTCTGTTCTGTTCCATTTGTCTATATATCTATTTTGGTACCAGTACCATGCTGTTTTGATTACTGTAGCCTTGTAATATAGTTTGAAGTCCAGTAGTGTGATGCCTCCAGCTTTGTTGTTTTTGCTAAGGATTGTCTTAGCTATACAGGCTCTTTTTAGGTTTCATATGAAATTTAAAGTAGTTTTTTCTAATTCTGTGAAGACAGTCAGTGTTAGCTTGGTGGGAACAGCATTTGAATAGCATTGAATCTGTAGAGTACTTTGCAATAGCATTGAATCTATAAAGTACTTTGGACAGTATGGCCATTTTCACGATTCTGATTCTTCCTATCTATGAGCATGGAATGTTTTTCCATTTGTTTGTGTCCTCTCTCACTTCTTTGAGCAGTGGTTTGTAGTTCTACTTGAAGAGGTCCTTAACATCCCTTGTAAGTTGTATTCCTAAGTATTTTTTTCTCTTTGTAACAATTGTGAATGAGAGTTCACTCATGATTTGGCTCTTTGCTTGTCTATTATTATTATTTTACAACCATAATTAACCATGTACATTATTGTGTGAAAACGGCTTTTGCATTTGGTGTTCCCTCTACCTGTAACATAAATTCACTGAGATGACCATTTAATCCCTCTTTTTCTTAAATTCTTGACGATAATGGTAGCTGATCAATAGGGCCTCCCTTGCCATACTTATTTTAAATAGCAACTTGCCATGCCTGAAATTTTTGCTCTGGTTTCCTTATTTTTTTTTCTTCATAGCTCTCATTGTTAATACAAATTATATATTTTATTTTTCTTAATTTTTCAAACTATTATCACTCTCCCCCACTGGACTGTAAGCTTCAAGAAGGCAGATAATCTATTCTAACAAATTTAATTCATTTTTTAATTCATTACTTTCCCCATCATTACTGTATTCCTAGTAACTAAAACAATGCTATATAACCAGCTGACACTAAATATTAGCTTAATTAGTGATTAATTACAGTGCCAAGTAGTCTTCTTTGGTTATATATATGTGTGTGTGTGTGTGTGTGTGCGTATATATGTATATATATATATTTTTTTTTTTTGAGACAGAGTCTTGCTCTGTCACCCTGGCTGGAGTCCAGTGGCACCATCTTGGCTCACTGCAAGCTCCGCCTCCCAGGTTCACGCCATTTTCCTGCCTCAGCCTTCCGAGTAGCTGGGACTACAGGCGCCTGCCACCACGCCCGGCTAATTTTTTGTATTTTTGGTAGAGACAGGGTTTTACCATGTAAGCCAGGATGGTCTCGATCTCCTGACCTCGTGATCCACCCACCTTGGCCTCCCAAAGTGCTGGGATTACAGGCGTGAGCCAGTGCACCCGGCCCTTTGGTTATATTTTCTTAAGTCATTTTTCCGTTTTCTTAGAATTTCTAATTCCCTTTTGTTTTTCTTGTATTATTTTTCTTTATCATATTCCCAGTTCTTTCCAACTCTCCATTATATAAAACATTCTGGTGTATCTCTTTCCTTTTCTTCCCCCTTTTCTTTGGGAACTGCTCTTCCAGAGTCTTGACATCCTCTGGCTGCGCAACTGTCATCCTGAGACACCCCTTTCTTGATCTTCTGGGTGGTGCTATTTCAACCCCCATTTTTTCTCTTTTCATTTCTTTTTTTTTTTTTTTTTTTTAATTCTGCTATGATGAAGCATATCCCTTAGCAACTCCTAAGAGCAAGTGTATGGATAATCGATTTTTAAAATTTTTATGTTTGAATTTTTTCTTATTTTATTCTCACAAATTATCCACGTTCTAACATTAGAAGATGCAAGCCTAGGGGCAGAGCCTGACAGGTGGCAGGGGAAAGGAGAGAAGTAGTGAGTGTATGCATCCACATTAGAAAAGGAGAAAACACATTTAAAAGGTGCTATTTTTGGCCACCTGCTCTACATGAGACACTGCTTAAAACTGACATTTTGTACCACTTTTACTAACTGTTTTTTATAATATTGTTAACAATTCATCATGTTAAAAGTTGTAGAGCAGGCACATCTTTAAAGACTGTGGTGAGAAGAAGCAATTACTATCCATTTTAATTGTTTGCCATGTTAATTCTAGTTTATCTTGGACTCTAGGTTACAAATCTTCCCTCTGAACTTGGAAGGTAATGCTCCACTCTCTTCAAACAATCATTTTTGTCCTTTGTAGGTCATCTGCTTTTTTCTTCTGACTTTTAGGATTTACTCTTTTTTTTTTCTTGATACTTTGCAATTCCTGATATGTCTAGGTGTAGGCCTTTTAAAATTCATGTTGTACTTGAATTTTAAGTGGGTACTCTCTTCTGAGGAGTTGTGTCCTTCATATCTAGAAAATTATCTTGCATTATTTTCTTATAATTCTCCCCCCACCCACCTTTTTTTTCTTGTTCTTTCCTTCTATAACTTTTATTATTCTATGATGGTCCACATGGGCTGATCACGTTTTTATTTCCTGAGTCTTTCATATTCTCTGTGGTCTCTGTGTGTCATTGTTCATTATACAAATATTCAGTAAATCTCCCCATTTTCAGCCCTATTTCTCCCTGCTGTCTTCTCACCAGGCATCTCAGAGCCCCTGAACCTCCCTGTGGATCTACAGATCAATGGGTCCTGTATACTGTAGGCTGAGGTTTCCTGTCCCCACTTCAGCAGTTCCTATCGGTTTTCCTGCTCACATTAATATATTGAAATCTCACATCTGTTAATGGCCTATCCTCTACCTACTGTGGTGTTACTTATTTTTTATTTCTGTATTGTCATTTTATTGGGTCTTAAAAGAAGTAAAAACATGCGTGGTCTACCTGCTATCTTTAACTAGAAGTCATTGAACGTTTGTAGGCAAAAAAAAAAATGACCAGAGGAAATGCCATTTTACAAAGATCACTCCTGATAAAGTTTGAGTTATAGCAGCATAAACTAGCAGATGAGGTTACCCTGCATGTAATTATGTGAGGCTTATAACACAGCCCAAGATATACGTAATAGGGCTACTTATTAAAATAATATAGGAGGGATAGAATTAGTATATTTTTACATATAAAGAAATAGGTGCATTAATATTTAAAGGAATGCAACCACCTAGGAACAAGTTAAATACAATACTTTTTCCTATTATAAAGCAAAATAGGCTGGGTGCAGTGGCTCACGCCTGTAATCCCAGCACTTTGGTGAGGCTGAGACAAGTGGATCACTTGAGCTGCGGAGTTCCAGACCAGCCTGGGCAACAGGTGAAACCCCCATTAAAAATACAAAAAAATAGCTGGGTATGGTGGTACATGTCTGTGGTCTCAGCTACTCGGGAGGCTGAGGGGAGCAGATTGCTTGAGGTGGGGATTGGGAATGGGTGGATGAAGGTTGCAGTGAGCGGTATGCCACTGCAGTGAGCGGGTGACAAGAGTGAGACCCTGTCTTAAAAAAATAAAAAGGTAAAATACAATTTATTCCCCAGGGCAAAATTGAAGTGACTCTTTTCAGAAATAATATAATCTCTACCTACTCTACCAGTGCTTTCTATCACTTGATTTCAGTGTTATTTTTGCATAGAGTAGCAGTAAGTTAGCTTTATACCAGCCTTGGACTTCTAGAAATTTATTTTCTGTTGACTGGGTGTGGTGACTCATGCCTGTAATCACAGCACTTTGGGAGGCCGAGGCATGTGGGTCACCTGAGGTCAGGAGTTCAAGACCAGCCTGGTCAACATGGTGAAACCCCATCTCTAATAAAAACACAAAAATTAGCCAGGCTTAGTGGCACCCCCCCATGCCTGTATTCCCAGCTATTTGGGAGACTGAGGCATGAGAATCGCTTGAACCTGGGAGGAGGAGGTTGCAGTGAGGCAATATCACACCACTGCACTCCAGCCTTGATGACAGAGTAAGGATCTGTCTCAAAAAAAAATAGTAGTCTTTTATTTTCAGTTAACAGCAATAAGGATCAAAATGCTATTTCATAGGGTGGTAATGATGAATAAAATGAGATAAAACATATGTTCATTTTTGTTCTTTGTTTGTACCATATACCCATTTTTAAACCACCTCTAGAATATCTCCATAACTATAGTAAATTCTCTAATATCAAAATCCTCCTACTATATGAAAATTTTGGTTCTTTAAAAGGGCACTATTGCCAAATAATGGAGTGTGATATGTAAAAAGCATTTTTCTTGCCTTCTTAAGTCTTAAGAAAGGCTTTGCAGTCATAAGCAGCTCCTTTGTGTACTCAACTGAAAGATCCTTGTAAGCTTTAGTACCATTAAAAAAATACATTGTTTATAGCCAGTTCTATAGATCTTTTTGATAATAGGAATAAACTCTTTATCAAAGCACGATCTCTATGAATCGTCATTTAAATGTGGTTTTTCAGTGTTACTCATCTTAATTGTTGTGCTGACATATGTGACTGCTCTTTACGTATTGCTTTTCAAATAGATTAAGAAAAATTCACTTAAAAAGTTGTTTTCATTTCTATCTCCCTTTAAAAGAAGTATACATATATAAAAGTTATATGTGGTAGCAATTTTATTATAGATTATTAGGGACTCCCATTTTGCTGAGTGACATGTTTACTTCCTGTCCTTCACGTAAAAGCTTGGAAAAATGGGGGAGAAATTTTAAATCTATAACTGAATAAATTCAATAGATTTCAAGGAAAATAATACAATTATAGTAAAGATCATTTCAGGTTTCAAATATCTGTAACTCTATATTATTATGGCTGAAAGAAATTGCAAATGCAGTGTGCATTTTTCATAATCAAAATGTATATAAACCCTTCATGTCTCTTTCATATAAATAAAAAGGATTATAATTTCAAATATCATTATTATCATATCTGTTTGCCTTTATTGTAAGTGGAAGCTATAGTTTCTGATTACCTCTAACTACTGCCGGATTTTTCCCTAAAGTGCATATGTTTTTTGGATTAACAACACATTTATTTTTAGTATATGTTCTTTTTACCTGCTCCTGACCATTCAGTGTGCACATACGCACACACATCTCAGAGAACAGGAAAAACAAAAGACATTTTATTAAGTAAATAATACTCTACAAAGGTTTTATTTGGTTTACATATTAGATGAAAAGTTCCTTTTTAGGGTACTGTCTTCTATTTTATGTAGGAATTATTTTTAAAACCATGTTATCCTAGGGTTTTTTTTTTTTTTTTTAATTTTGCATGTTATGATTTTCTGGTGGCTATACAGAAATCTTCCGGCTTTTTTTCCTCTGTTCACAGTATTCAAAGTAGTCCATGTGACCCAGATATTGAAAATCTAGGTAGAGTGTGCTGCATTGCTGATATTTACTGTGAAACGTTAGAAACATTCTGGTACCACATGCTGGAATTACGGGGTGCACACTGTTTAATATTGCTGGTATTTTTGTGATAGTCTATATGATCATTTTTTAAGCTGTCATTAAAATTGTTGAAAAATATTCAAAAACAAATAAGAAGTAATGTTTTTATATTTCAGTTAAAATGCACATATAATCAATGTTCGTTTTAAAATTTTAGCTCAGACTAGGTAAGTTTTATTATGAATTTTCCCACCATTATTTACCTTGTATTTGGAATTATAATCGGCTAACTACAGAAATCCTCCCTCTCCTCCTCTCCTCTCCTCTCCTTCCATGTTTTTACTGGGAAGAAAAATAAGAAGAAAAGTGTTGGGTTGGGGCCCGGCGTGGTGGCTCACGCCTATAATGCCAACACTTTGGGAGGCCAAGGCAGCCAGATCAAAAGATCAGGGGTTCGAGACCAGCCAGCCTGGCCAACATTGTGAAACCCAATCTCTACTAAAAATACAAAAATTAGCCGGATGAGGTGGCACGTGCCTGTAATCCTAGCTACTGGGGAGGCTGAGGGAGGAGAATCTCTTGAACCCAGGAGGCTAAAGTTGCAGTGAGCCGGGATCGCACAACTGCACTCCAGCCTGGGTGACAGAGCGAAACTCTGTCTCAAAAACACAAACAAAACAAAAAAAAAAGTGTTGGATTTACAGGTTTCTTTTCAGTACATGTTCTTCTGAACATCAGTTGGGACACTGACTCCCCTGTTTCATTAGTATTTCCAAACAGAAATCTGTTGCAGAGCCATTTTTAAAAGGTAGGGTATATGTTGAATGGCAGGCTTAATAATTTGTCCAATATAACTAATGTAACCTTTTGCAACATTGCCGAGGATCGAGGCTATGAAACAAGAAGGGCTCACATCATCTATATAGTCAGAGAAATAGGAACTTAACAACAGTTATTTTTAAAGACACGTTGCCAATCCCATAGTTTGAACAACAATCACTAGACGTTAATAAGAGCATCAAAATTGTAGTGGCTGCCAAGATGGCTGAATAGGAACAGCTCCAGTCTGCAGCTCCCAGCGAGATCCATGCAGAAGGCAGGCGACTTCTGCATTTCCAGCTGAGGTACCCAGCTCATCTCATTGGAACTGGTTAGACAGTGGATGCAGCCCACCCCACCTGGGAAGCACAAGGGGTTGGGGAACTCCCTCCCATAGCCAAGGGAAGACAGGAAAGACTGTGCCATGCGCAACAGTGGACTCCGGCCCAGATACTATGCTATTCCCATGGTCTTTGCAACCACAAATCAAGAGATTCCCTCAGGTGCCTACACCACCAGGGCCCTGGGTTTCAAACACAAAACTGGGTGGCCATTTGGGCAGACACCGAGCTAGCTGCCGGAATTTCTCATACCCCAGTGGCGCCTGGAATGCCAGCAAGACAGAACCATTCACTCCCCTCGAGAGGGGGCCAAAGCCAGGGAGCCAAGTGGTCTAGCTCAGCGGATCCCAGCCCCACGGAGCGCAGCAAGCTAAGATCCTCTGACTTGAAATTCTCACTTCCAGCACAGCAGCCTGAAGTGAACCTGAGACGGTAGAGCTTCTTGTGGGGAGGGGCGTCCACCATTACTGAGGCTTGAGTAGGTGGTTTTCCCCTCAACAGTGTAAACAAAGCTACCGGGAAGTTCGAACTGGGCAGAGATCACCACAGCTTGGCAAAGCTGCTGTAGCCAGACTGCCTCTCTAGATTCCTCCTCTCTGGGCAAGGTATCTCTAAAAGAAAGGCAGCAGCCCCAGTCAGGGGCTTGTAGATAAAACAACCATTTCCCTGAGACAGAGCAACAGGGGAAAGGGGCAGCTGTGTGCACAGCTTCAGCCAGCTTAAATGTTCCTGCCTACTGGCTCTGAAGAGAGCAGCAGATCTCCCAGCACAGCGCTCGAGCTCTGCTAAGGGACAGACTACCTCTTCAAGTGGGTCCCCAACTCCCGTGCCTCCTGACTGGGAGACACTTCCCAGGAGGGGTCGACAGACACCTCATACAGGAGAACTCCAGCTGGCATCTAGTGGGTGCTACTCTAGGACAAAGATTCCAGAGGAAGGAATAGGCAGCAATCTTTGCTGTTCTGCAGCCTCAGCTGGTGATACCCAGGGAAACAGGGTCTGGAGTGGACCTCCAGCAAACTCCAGCAGACCTACAGCAAAGGATCCTGACTGTTACAAGGAAAGCTAACAAACAGAAAGGAATAGCATCAGCATCAACAAAAAGGAAATCCACTCAGAGACCCCATCTGAAGGTCACCAAAACAAAGACCAACGGTAGATAAATCCATGAAGATGAGGAAAAACCAGTGCAAAAAGGCTGAAAATTCCAAAAACCAGAATGCTTCTTCTCCTCCAAATGATCACATCTCCTCGCCAGCAAGGGAACAAAACTGGACAGAGAATGAGTTTGACGAATGGACAAAAGTAGGCTTCAGAAGATGGATAATAACAAACTCCTCTAAGCTAAAGGAGCATGTTCTAATCCAATGAAAGGAAGCTAAGAACCTTTTTTTTTTTTTTTTTTTTTTGAGACAGAGTCTCACTCTGTCGCCCAGGCTGGAGTAAAGGGGAAAGGTGTTGTCAAAATAAGGAGGAGATCTATCTTGAGTGACTGTATCTTCCTGGGACACCTTTTTTTTCTTGAGACAGGATCACACTCTGTCGCCCAGACTGGAGTGCAGTGGCGCAATATCAGCTCACCACAACCTCTACCTCCCAGGCTCAAGCGATTCTCCTGCCTCAGCCTCCCAAGTAGCTGAGATTACAGGCGGGTGCCACCACGTCCAGCTAATTTTTTATTTTTACTAGAGACAGGGTTTCGCCACATTGACCAGGCTGGTCTCAAACTCCAGACCTCACAGACCTCAAATGATCCACCCGCCTTGGCCTCCCAAAGTGCTGGGATTGCAGGCGTGAGCCACCATGCCTGGCCTTCCTGGGACACTTTTACAGGTAGCAGAGTGGTTTACTTGTCTAGGAAAGTTCTGCTGAAAGGGAACAGCATTGTAGAAGCCTTTTCTGGTTCTCCCCTTAGAGCCCAAGTTTTCTGGATCTACTACTGAGAGTGTTTCCTAGATGAATTCCACTGTCCATGAGGCCACACACAGAAATGGATCAGGGCAGAGTCAGAATCGGTATAATTCAAGAACTTCTAACCTTCAGCTTGAGTGAAGCTGGAACCAGCTCTAGAAATAAATAAATAGCTCAGGACTCGAAAAGTATAAACAACCTAAAATCAGTCCAATCAAGGAATGCAGAGTTCAGTACAGGGGAAAGTATATTTTTAACCTGAGAGACTGAAATTTGGGGGCTTAGATCTTGCCACTGACTGGCTCTGTGATCTGTGATTTGCTACAAATCACTAAAAAGATCCTGGAGCCAGACTCCTAGAGTGTGGATCCAGTCATTTCAGGAGCTGTGTGACTTCAGGCAAATTCCCCTGCCTTAGTTTTACTAACCTAAAAAATTGGGATAATAGAACCTACCCCATAACATTATGTGAGGATTGCATAAATGAATACAGATGAAACACTTAGAAGGGTGTCTTCTATATATTAAGTGCTATGTAAGTTAGGTTATTGTTACTATTATTACTGTTTTGTTTTGTTTTGTTTCATTTTGTTTTGTTTTGTTTGAGACGGAGTCTCGCTCTGTCACCCAGGCTGGAGTGCAGTGGCACGATCTCGGCTCACTGCCAGCTCCGCCTCCCGGGTTCACGCCATTCTCCTGCCACAACCTCCTGAGTAGCTGGGACTACAAGCACCTGCCACCATGCCCAGCTAATTTTTTTGTATTTTTAGTAGGGACGGGGTTCACCTTGTTAGCCAGGATGGTCTCTATCTTCTGACCTCGTGATCCACCTGCTTCAGCCCACCAAAGTGCTGGGATTACAGACATGAGCCACCGCACCAGGCCGCTAAGAACCTTGAAAAAATGTTAGACAAATTGCTAACTAGAATAACTAGTTAAGAAAAGACCTGTTCTGCTGCCTCCACTGGTGATACCCAGGCAAACAGGATCTGGGGTGGACCTCCAGACCTGATGGAGCTTAAAAACACAGCATGAGAACTTCATGAAGCATACACAAATATCAATAGCTGAATCAATCAAGTGGAAAAAAGGAGGATATCAGAGATTGAAAATGAACTTAATGAAATAAAGCGTGAAGACAAGATTAGAGAAAAAGAATGAAAAGGAACGAACAAACCCTCAAAGAAATATGGGACTATGTGAAGAGACCAAACCTATGTTTGATTGGTGTACCTGAAAGTGACGGGGAGAATGGAACCAAGTTGGAAAATACTCTTCAGGACATTATTCAGGAGAACTTCCTCAACCTAGCAAGACAGGCCAACATTCAAATTCAGGAAACACAGAGAAACCACAAAGATCCTCCTTAAGAAGAGCAACCCAAGACATGTGATCGACAGATTCACCAAGGTTGAAATGAAAGAAAAATGTTAAGGGCGGCAGAGAGAAAGGTCGGGTTACCCACAAAGGGAAACCTATCAGCCTAACAGCGGATCTCTCGGTAGAAACCCTACAAGCCAGAAGAGAATGGGGGCTAATATTCAAAATTCTTAAATGAAAGAATTTTCAACCCAGAATTTCATATCCAGCCAAACTAAGCTTCATAAGTGAAGGATAATAAAATCCTTTACAGACAAGCAAATGCTGAGAGATTTTGTCACCACCAGGCCTGCCTTACAAGAGCTCCAAAGGAAGCCCTAAATATGGAAAGGAAAAACTGGTACCAGCCACTGCAAAAACATACCAAATTGTAAAGACCATTGACATTATGAAGAAACTGCATCAACTAATGGACAAAATAACCAGCTAGCATCATAATGACAGGATCAAATTCGCACATAACAGTATTAACCTTTAATGTAAATGGGTTAAATGCCCCAATTAGACACAGACTGGCAAGTTGGATAAAGGGTCAAGACCCATTAGTGTGCTGTATTCAGGAGTCCCATCTCATGCAAAGACACACATAGACTCAGAATAAAGGGATGGAGGTATATTTACCAAGCAAATGGAAAGCAATAAAAAGCAGGGGTTGCAATCCTAGTCTCTGATAAAAGAGACTTTAAACCAACAGAGATCAAAAAAGACAAGGGCTTTACATAATGGTAAAGGGATCAATACAACAAGAAGAGCTAACTATCCTAAATATATACACACCCAATACAGGAGCACCCAGATTCATAAAGCAAGTTCTTAAGAGACCCACAAAGAGATTTAAACTCCCACACAATAATAGTGGGAGACTTTAACACCCAACTGTCAATATTATATCAACAAGACAGAAAATTAACAAGGATATTCAGGACGTGAACTCAGCTCTGGACCAAGCAGACCTAATAGACATCTACAGAACTCTCTACCCCAAATCAGCAGAATATACATTCTTCTCAGCACCACGTCACACTTATTCTAAAATTGATCACATAATTGAAAGTAAAGCACTCCTCAGCAAATGCAGAAGAACAGAAATCTTAACAAACAGTCTCTCAGACCACAGTGCAATCAAATTAGAACTCAGCATTATGAAACTCACTCAAAACTGCAAAAATATATGGGAACTGAACAACCTGCCCCTGAATAACTACTGGGTTAATAACAAAATTAACACAGAAATAAATAAGTTCTTTGAAACCAATGAGAACAAAGACACAACATACCGGAATCTCTGGGACACAGCCAAAGCAGTCTTAGAGGGAAATTTATAGCACCAAATGCCCACAGGAGAAAGCGGGAAAGATCTAAAATCGACACCCTAACATCACAATTAAAAGAACTAGAGAAGCAAGAGCAAACAAATTCAAAAGCTAGCAGAAGACGAGAAATAAACAAGATCAGAGCAGAACTGAAGGAGATAAACCCTTAAAAAATCAAGGAATCGAGGAGCTGATTTTTTGAAACGATTAACAAAATACATAGACCACTAGTGAGACCAATAAAAAAGAAAAGAGAGAAGAATCAAATAGACACAATAAAAAATGATAAAGGGGATATCACCACTGATCCCACCAAAATACAAGCTGCCATCAGAGAATAGTATAAATCCCTCTATGCAAATAAACTAGAAAATATAGAGGAAATGGATAAATTCCTAGACACATGCACCCTCTTACAACTAAGCCAGGAAGAAGTCGAATCGCTGAATAGACCAATAACAAGTTCTGAAGTTGAGATAGTAATTAATACTCTACCAACAAAAAAAGTCCAGGACCAGATGGATTCCCAGCTGAATTCTACCAGAAGTACAAAGAGGAGCTGGTACCATTCCTTCTGAAACTATTCCAAACAAAGGAAAAAGAGGGAATCCTCCCTAACTCATTTTATGAGGCCAGCATCATCCTGATGCCAAAAGCTAGCAGAGACACAACAAAAATTCTAAATCTCAAGCCAATATCCTTGATGAATATCGATGCAAAAATCCTCAATAAAATGCTGGCAGACAGAATGCAGCAGCACATCAGAAAGCTCATCCACCATGATCAAGTCGACTTCACACCTGGGATGCAAGGCTGGTTCAACATATGCAGATCAATAAATGTAATCCATCACATAAACAGAACAAATGACAAAAACCACATGATTATCTCAATAGATGCAAAAAAAGGCCTTCGATAAAATTCAACACCCCTTCATGCTAAAAACTATCAACAAACTTGGTATTAATGGAAAGTATCTCAAAATAATAAAAGCTGTTTGTGACAAACCCACAGCCAATATCATACTGAATGGGCAAAAGCTGGAAGCATTCCCTTTGAAAACCAGCACAAGACAAGGATGCCCTCTGTCACCATTCCTATTCAACATAATATTGGAAGTTCTGGCCAGGGCAGTTAGGCAAGAGAAAGAAATAAAGGTATTCAGATAAGAAAAGACAAAGTCAACTTGTCCCTGTTTGCAGATGCCATGATTGTATATTTAGAAAACCCCATTGTCTCAGCCCAGAATCTCCTTAAGCTGATAAGCAACTTCAGCAGAGTCTCAGGATACAAAATCAATGTGCAGAAATCACAAGCATTCCTATACACCAATGATAAACAGAGAGCCAAATCATGAGTGAACTCCATTTACAATTGCTACAAAGAGAATAAAACACCTAGGAATACAACTTACAAGGGATGTGAAGGGCCTTTTCAAGGAGAACTACAGACCACTGCTGAAGGAAATAAGAGAGAACACAAACAAATGGAAAAACATTCCATGCTTATGCATAGGAAGAATCAATATCGTGAAAATGGCCATAGTGCACAAAGTAATTTATAGATTTACTGTTATCCCCATCAAGCTACTATTGACTTTCCTCACAGAATTAGAAAATCCTACTTTAAATTTCATATGGAACTAAAGAAGAGCCCATATAGCCAAGACAATTCTAAGCAAAAAGAACAAAGCTGGAGGCATCACACTACCTGACTTCAAATTATACTACAAGGCTATAGTAACAAAACCAGCATGGTACTGGTACCAAAACAGATTTATAGACCAATGGAACAGAATAGAGGCCTCAGAAATAACACCACACATCAACAACCATCTAATCTTTGACAAACCTGACAAAAACAAGCAATAGGGAAAGATTCCCTGTTTAATAAATGGCATTGGGAATACCGGCTAGCCATATGCAGAAAACAGAAACTGAACCCCTTCCTTACACCTTATACAAAAATGAACTCAAGATGGATTAAAGACTTAAACATAAGACTAAAACCATAAAAACCCTAGGAGAAAACCTAGGCAATACCATTCAGGATGTACACATGGGCAAAGACTTCATGATCAAAACACCAAAAGCAACAGCACCAAAAGCCAAAATTGACAAATGGGGTCTAATTAAACTAAAGAGCTTCTGCACAGCAAAAGAAACTATCATCAGAGTGAGGAGACAACCTACAGAATGGGAGAAAATTTTTACAATCTACCTATCTAACAAAGGGCTAATATCCAGAATGTACAAGGAACTTAAGCAAATTTACAAAAAAAGAAATAACCATTACAAAATGGGCAAAGGATATGAACAGATACTACTCAAAAGAAGACATTTATGCGGCCAATAAACATATGAACAAAAGCTCTTTATCACTGGTCATTAGAGAAATGCAAATTAAAACCACAATGAGATACCATCTCACACCAGTTAGAATGGCGATCATTAAACAGTCAGGAAATGACAGATTCTGGAGAGGATGAGGAGAAATAGGAACACTTTTACGCTATTGGTGGGAGTGTAAATTACTTCACCCAGTGGAAGACAGTGTAGCGATTCCTCAAGGATCTACAACCAGAAATACCATTTGACCCAGCCATCCCATTACTGGGTATATACCCAAAGGATTATAAATCATTCTATTATAAAGACACATGCTCACGTATGTTTATTGCAGCACTATTCACAATAGCAAAGACTTGGAACCAACCCAAATGCTCATCAGTGATAGACTGGATTAAGAAAATCTGACACCATGGAATACTCTGCAGCCATAAAAAAGGATGAGTTCATGTCCTCTGCAGGGTCATGGATGAAGCTGGAAGCCATCATTCTCAGTAAACTAACACAGAAACAGAAAACCAAACACTGCACATTCTCACTCATAAGTGGGAGTTGATCAATGAGAACACATGGACACAGAGAGGGGAACATCACACACTGGGGCCTGTCAGGGGTTGGGGGGCTAGGGGAGGGATAGCATTAGGAGAAATACCTAATGTAGATGATGGGTTGATGGGTGCAGCAAACCACCATGGCATGTGTATACCTATGTAACAAACCTGCACATTCTGCACATGTATCCCAGAACTTAAAGTATTTTTTAAAAATTTTTTAATAAATAAAAACAAAAAATATTTTAAAAGAGCATCAAAATGTGTTTCACAATAGTTACATTCTGCTCTTACTAATTCTTGGTAAAGGGACTCCAACTGAAGCAGTACTAAGGCAGTCTTGTGTTAATGTAGTCCCAGCAGCCAAATGTGGGGCAATTTGAGCATTAAAATAAACAATGATAATAATGATTTATAACACACTGTATAAAATGAGAATCTTATCAATCCAGACCAATATAAATGAATACATAAATGAAGGAGAACAGAAAATTCTTTCTTACATCAGAATGCCAACTAATAGAAGGGATAATAGAGTTATAAAATCATTTTCTAACTCTATTATCCCTTCTATTAGATGCTAAAATTAGCGAGTAAAATTTTATATTAGTTTCAAAATATTCAAAATTTAATTATAAAGGAAACCTACTAATTTGGCAGTGAAGAAACCAACGGATATCACATTAACGAAGTGATCATAGTTACCGCCACCAGTATTGTAATAAACTTTCATTTCATGTGTCTCCTGATATGATGCATGGAGAAGGACACAGCATCACCTCTGTAACATTCCCACTAAAATGCATGACCTAAATTGAATTATGAGGAAACATCAGACAAATGCAACATGCAGTAAAAATTTTTAACAAAATGACTGGCCTACATTCTTCAAAAGTGCCAGAGTCATGAAAAAGAAAGACTAAGTAGTGGTTCCATTTTTTTAAAAAACTTTAAAAAAAAAAAAGGCAGGAAACTGAAGACACTTAGCAACTAAATGTCATGTGATAATTGATTGGTTCTTGGCCTAGGGTGTTTTTTAAAATCTATAAAATCCCACAAAGGGCATTATTGGGACAATTATAAAAATTGAATAGGGTATGTAGATTAGATACATTACATTTTTTAATTTGATCATTGTAATTATGCAAGAGAATATCCATGTTCTAAGGAAACGAAGTATTTAGAGGTGAATTGGAACATTGCTCCAGTTTACTCTCAAAGATTCCAGAAGTACAAATTAAGCAGATAGATACTAAGATGACAAATTAAATAGAGAAAAATGTAAATCGTTGAGGAATCTGAATAAAGAGTTACAAGAGTCCCTCAGCCTATTCTTGCAGCTTTTCTATGTGTTTGAATATATACTGAAATAAAAAGTTGTAATACTTTCTCTTTTTGTTGTAATACTTTTTCTTTTTGTTGTGATTGGTTTTATTTCAATAGCTTTTGGGATACTCCTGTGTTCAATAAAATTATGAAGCAAAATTACAGTGATTAATCTGCCTCCCTCTAGAAAAGATAGTTTATATTATATTTGTGAGCCATGTTAAATTCTTTATGTTAAATGTACCATTTGAATTCAGGATATTAATATTTTAAGTGAATGCACTTAGGGGATGTATAATAAATAGCTATTTCAAAACACATAAAACTGCTACATCTAGTCTCTTCCAATCCCCACCCCACCTACCATACATTTACTCATTCTTTATTCCCCACTTTACCTGGCTAATTGAAGTGTAACAAAAGCTTCATCCAGGAACATTTTTCTTCCTCCGTATTTTCTTTTTTTTTTTTTTTTTTTTTTTTTTTTTGAGACGGAGTCTCGCTCTGTCTCCCAGGCTGGAGTGCAGTGGCCCTATCTCAGCTCACTGGAAGCTCCGCCTCCCAGGTTTATGCCATTCTCCTGCCTCAGCCTCCCAAGTAGCTGGGACTACAGGCGCCCGCCACCTCGCCCAGCTAGTTTTTTGTATTTTTTAGTAGAGACGGGATTTCACTGTGTTAGCCAGGATGGTCTCGATCTCCTGACCTCGTGATCCACCTGTCTCGGCCTCCCAAAGTGCTGGGATTACAGGCTTGAGCCACCGCGCCCGGGCTCCTCTGTATTTTCTACTAAAGCATTGTCATCACTTTATAAACGTGATAGATTACATATTAAATTGAGAAACATGTGTTGTTAAAAAAGACTTTGTACAAGAAATTGCCTAGTTGTTGATACTTGCTTTGTATCATAAATTACCATAATATGTTTATATTTATAAAATGGGACAATTATCAAAATATCCTCAATTTTAAATATTTTGCATGCACCATAGTTTTTAAAAACCTGGCACGATACATTTACAATATATTTTCTTACTTTAATGTAAATTTTGCCTTCATTGTCCTAATGAGCTATCTGGTCTGTATTCCCAGAAATGTAGTATTATACCTTTCTATTCAGAAGTTAAATATTAGTGTTTGGTGGTTTTTTGACAATGAGAGTTAGTAAATTCAGAGTAAAATGTAGACAACTAAATTGCACCATATCCTATTTATTTATTTATTTACTTACTTACTTATTTTGAGATGGAGTCTCACTCAGGCTGGAGTGCAGTGGTGCGATCTCGGCTCACTGCAACCTCTGCCCACTGGGTTCAAGTGATCCTCCTGCCTCAGCCTCCCAAGTAGCTGGGACCATGGATGTGCACCACTACATTTGGCTAAATGTATGTATTTTTGGTAGAGACAGGGTTTCACTGTGTTGCCCAGGCTGGTCTCGAACTCCTCAGCCCAAGAGATCCGCCTGCCTCGGCCTCCCAGATTACTGGGATTACAGTCATGAGTCACCATACAGGCATGAGTCACCATCCCAGCTGACAGCCTAATTTTTTTAAAGATATTTACCATGTAATAGGAAATTAGGAGAAAAAGACTGTTACAGATTCAGATATTACCTGCTTTAATTTTTTTAATCTAAGAGTCCAAACCAAAGCAAGAACATAGATGAGGGATAACTAGGAACCAAGTATTTGCAAATATATGAGTATATTTGAAGCAGGATTTTAATATTGTTTTGGTGTTTCTGTTTAAGAAGAAATATTATTATTCTCAACATTATAAGCATTAAGAGAGAAAGGATTGTCTTCTCATGGAAAATTTAGTAGCTTTCTAAGGATAGATATGTGTATAAGCATTTTAACAAATTATTTTTATTTTCTGCTGTTCCTTAGTTTTTTTTAAATTCCATCAAGAATTTTAAAGTCTACATTTAAGATGTACTGCATAAAACATGTTAATACTCTTGCCCTTTTAATGACCATATAATTTCTATGAGAAAATGGTCATGTGTCATCATGTAAATGATTTTATAGAATTAAATCTTGGAGCTCTTATTTACAACAGAAAGAATTCCGCATCAATGTTGACCTACTTTTTTTCCCTCTCAATTAGATGTTTTTTAGCAAGAGAATAACTGTCTCACACCGGGATATGAAGCCAGAATTCTTATTGTAACATATTAAAAAAAGAAAAACTCTTTCTTGCTGTGTTTCTGTAATCTGAATATAAAGTTACACTGTATCAACAACCAACAGATGGAGAAAAAGAACACTCTAGGAAACTAGGCTATAAATACTACGTTAATTTCAGAACTTCCAAGATTTTCTAGATTTTGCTAAAGCATCCCTAAACTGTGTGATCTTTTAGTAAGAAATTAATAACTTAGGGTGGAAAAGAAGGGCACAGAATTTCAAGTCAAGGCCTGTTTATTACATCAGGCGGGTTTCATCATCTTCTTATACTTAACATGAGAGCCATTTTTGGTTCTGAATTCGTAACTTGTAGGAGTTCAAAATAATAACTCCATCAGGAATTTAAAAAAGACTTTTTTCCTCCGTCAGTGTTGTGATTCTCTTATACATATGGTGACCTTCCTATAAAAACTTCAGCATATTAAATTCACCCTTGATATTGGTGATTGAATACACTATTGAAAAACCTGCTTTGGCTTATATTCATTTAGCTTATATCATATACATGTGTACCAAGTACTGTGGTTGAGCTAAAGCTGTAGACTTAGAAGATACAGTCCCCATTCTCAACTTGTTTAAAACAAGCAAACTGGACCATGATAAGGTAATATAATAGATACAAAAGTAAGTAAAACACTCTACGGAGATATGTAGTAAGAGCTGCTAACCCATATGGGGTAGTTATGAATGTCAGTGATTTTAATTAGCAAAGTTACGAATAGAAAACTATAAATGAATTTTGGATCCAAATCACATTATTTAAAGATAAATAGCAGTCTTAATAACATTACCAATACATTGAATGTCTAGGATATGCTAAGCGTTAACAACAAAAACAATCTTATCATCTACATTAGAGATCTAAAATAATAATCATGAAGATTTTTTTCCTAAGAAAATATTTGTCTTATTTATTCTGATTGTTGGGCTCTTTATCGTTAATTGGTATACAGCAATTCAAGCCACACAATCTTGTCATACCCTTTCAGAGGCACCTTTTCAGAGCGACACAGGGAAAAGAATATGGGTTTATTAATGAAAATCCATGCTCTACCACTAGAAACACAAGTCAAATTCATGGCCTACTAATGATTGTGAGATCATGAGGTTCATCCTTATGTAAAGGACAGTAACTCATGATTACACCATGAGCCCTCACCGGTGGGAAAAGCATTATGATATGTTGTTTGAGAAAGACAGTAGTGGTGAATCTGGAGAAATGGCCTTGGACAAAGAGGGAGATTGCCAAATGTAAGAAAAAGTGTGAATATAGAATTAAGATGAAAGGCAAGAGCTTGAGAAAGGTTAGCAAAGAGAATGTGAGTGTAAGTGAAGTAAATGGAAGAGAGTATAGTGGGCTCAAGAAACTCGAAGTGTTTGATAGCTAAATATCATGAAAAAAAAGACTTAGTGGAAAGTAACTTCTACTTGAACCTGGAATGTTGGGCAGTCATTGTTATTCTCTATAATTTTTCCTCTGATTTTCCACCAACTCTGCTAGCAAGGCAACTGAGGAATAGTAATTTAGCCTTTGAGCAATTATTCTAATTAGCTCTCTGTAGTATATTAAAGACCTACATCTTTTGGTTACATGCTATAATAAACACATAGTTTAGCTGTAGATAGTCTTTACCTTTTTTTAAAGAATTATGTTTTGATATGGCTACAAAATTGAATTTTAACTTTGGTAAATAAATAGATTTTAATGAAAAATGGAAAGTCAGTTCTTTTTTACCACAGGAAAGCAAGAAGGCCTGTTTTTGAATAGGTTTCAATACTCAAAGCTTTCAGAGAACAGAGGGAAAGGGTATCTTTGATAAGATTTTATTTATTTAAATTTTATTTCCACTCATGATTTTGGTAGATTTCCATCAATTCTGGATATAATACTCTTGTTCATTGGTAGCATTGCATTACAGTGAGAAGTGCATATTGAATAACCAGATAATGACCTAACACAGTAATGAACCTTGCTGATTTGGATTAATTATAGGGAAAAATACAAATATGTTCTTCTATATTTGTTATTGGAAGGACAAGTTTTACAAATACCATTTTAGCTTTCACTTATCATATATCATATGCATTATCTATCCAATGATAGATAAACCATAAGGCTTTCTAGAGCATGCTATTTTAGAGCCTTTAAGATTTTCAAAATTTCAAATTAATAGTACATATGTGGCATAAATATTGATGAATTTAATCTAAATTTTAAAAACCACCTCTCTATATGCAAATTACCTTTTTTAGAGACTCTTGAGATGAGTAACATTTATTAGAAGATGGTTAATGAAAACACAAACCGAATAAGCTACTCTCAGTGATCAGGTGACTACAATACTTTTAAAAATGTTTGTTGATTAGAATTATTCATAATACTTTAATTTACTTTGTGGCTTTCCTCTGTCCTCTGTCCTTATTTAGTGTGTTTCTTTTAGTGATGAATCCAGGCTTACCTGATATCAGCAGTAACATAATATAGGCTGGGCATCCATAACCCAAAAATCTAAAATGCCCCAAAATCAGAGACTTAGCACCAACATAAGGCTCAAAGGAAATGCTCATTGGAGCATTTTGGATTTCAGATTTTCAGATTAGGGATGCTGAACTGATAAGTATAATGCAAATATTCCAAAATTCTTCTGGTCCCAAGCATTTTGGATAAGGGGTACTCAGCCTATATACCAAAATGTTTGATTGGGTTGTAGTTACTAGATGCCGATTTGCCAAACCCAGAACGTTGCTTAGCTTTGTACGTTGCACACAAGGCCCATTTACTTATTCCAAACTAAATATGTTTATACATACACACACACACACACAGACACACACACACATGAACATGCATATGCCCATGTATTTTCTTACTACAAAGTCAGAGGGTCTAACAATTCTGAACGTATATGTAGATATTTAACAGTCCTCAATTACCATATTGTCTCTTACAATGCAAAAGACCGTTGAGCAAGATTAAACAGTATGCGACCTGCTTCTATTTTTCTTGTTACAAGTCTTACTAAGATGTCCAGTTGTTGTTTTTTATAACTTCCATAAATTATAGTTAGTTAGCAAGTACTTATTGAATGCTTTCTAAGTGTAATGTAGAATTTAAAGTGATATTAAAGAAAATTAAGGCCTAGCGCCTGTTCACCGTCTGTTTTAAGTTTTTCTCCACAGTAGGTGGGCCTGAAGGTGACCCATATGCTCCCTCACCCTGAGGTTAAGGTGCAAAAGACAAAGTACCTCGTCTCAGGACTCTGGGATGCAGAAGATGGTCTCTCAGGCAGATGTGCAAATTGGTACAATACATACAAAATAATCATAGTACAGATTATACTATCCTCTTGAATTGTCATGTCTAGCTTCCTTTCTGCCACACATGCATATGACTATACTTATATTTTAAATTATTTTTACTCCTATGTGTGCTTTTTTCTTAATATTAGAAAACAGTACTTTTAAAATACTTGATCACTTGTCCAACTTAGTGATATTATTTCAAATTCATTTAAGTTCTTAGCTAACATTGTTTAATACCTGGTATGTATAACATTATGTTAAATATCTATCCTGAATGCTACAGTCTCAGACTTCTCATATTTTAGCATCTTCTCCAAAGTATGATACAAGTCATCAATGAAAATACAGTAAGCACCAGATTCAAAACACTATGGTTTGATAGCATATCATAGGCCTCCTAACTGCTGACTCTTCAGTAACTTTTTACAAAAGAATTTAGGAAAGAAATATTTTTTACATTTTACACTTTTCTACCAGTCAGTATTCTTTATTGCAAACCAAATAATCCTCACTGACCAGTATAACAGCAAAAGGAACGTGTTAAAGGTATTGACAATGTTGCTAACAGATATCAGCAAGACAAGAGAGCTGGCTTTGGAGTTGTCTAATCAGTAATGTTGTGCAAGCACATTCCAGGAGCTTGATCCACTGCACGCAGCACTTACAATGCACAAATCTGAACACCACTGTCATCCCCAAGGAACCTGATGACTCTTCCAACAAATCAGTTCCCTCAGGAAGACTTGCATCCCCAGTTCCTTTGCTTCCAATTTCAAATCATATTCTGTGGATTTCATTGCTGGGATATGGGATCCTTGCCTTGCTGTTAGAAGTCTGGAAATGCTAGTTTTCTGATTTCTGCCTTAAGATTGGAGCCATTTCATAGAAAATTACCAAAATATAAGGAAAGCGTTCAAAATTTGAGGGCTGTCACAGGTGATAAATGTCCACCAATACCAATGAACTAGATTAATTTTCATCTTAAATCTTCATTGCATTATTTGAAATTTTTAGGGGTCAGATATTTCTTTGGGAAATTTACCCCTATTTTTGCCTTCAGTAATCATTCAAATTATTTTCTCAGTAAATCACTCCCACCAAATGTTAGCTGCTCTAACTATCATCATCTGTGCTTGAGTGAAAGAGAGAAGCACATCTGGGGTTGTAGTACAGAATTTTTTATCCTTAGCACTATTGACATTTGTAAATGAATAAGTCTTTGTTATTGGGGCTTTCTTGTGCATTGTAGGATGTTTAGCAGCATCCCTGACCTCTGCCTACTAGATTCCCATAGCATACATACACATACTCAGAATGATCAACAAGATTGTCTTCCCTTGAGGGGTCCTAAAGGAAATTTCCAAGGTTCTGGTTCTCTATCCTATTTGACCTGATGCTGATTACATGGGTGTGTTCACTTTGTAAAAATTTGTTAAGCTCTACAGGTATGATTTGTATACTTTTAAAATATTCATATTATATTTCAATAAAATGTACTTAGTATTTATGCAGAAAAAAATTGTCTTCATACGTTGACAGATACTAGATTAGGGTACTGTATTGGTCAGGGTTCTATAGAGGGACAGAACTAATAGGATATATATAGATAGATAGATAGATATGAGTATATATATATATAGTTAGTTAGCAAGTACTTATTGAATGCTTTCTAAGTGTAATGTAGCATTTAAAGGATATATATATAGAGAGAGAGGATATATATAGGATGTATATATGAGGTATATATACATATATGGGATATATATAGGATATATATATCCTATTAGTTCTATCCCTATATATATAAAGGGGAGTTTATTAAGTAGATTAACTCACATGATCACAAGGTCCCACAATAGGCCATCTGCAAGCTGAGGAGCAAGGAAGCCAGTCCAAGTCCCAAAGCTGAAGAACCTGGAGTCGGATATTCAAAGCCAGGAATCATCCAGCACGGGAAAAGGATGTAGGCTGGGAGGCTAAGTCAGTCTAACCTTTCCACATTTTTCTGCCTGCTTTATATCCTGGCCATGCTGACAGCTGATTAGATGGTGTCTACCCAGATTAAGGGTGGGTCTGCCTTTCCCAGCCCACTGACTCAAATGTTAATCTCCTTTGGCAACACCCTCATAGACACACCCAGAATGAATACTTTGCATCCTTAAGTCCAATCAAGTTGATACTCAGTATTAACCATCACAGATAGTAAATTATTGCTGGTTGAGAACCAGTAAGGGACCGCTATGTCTTTGCTTCATGGGCAACTAAGCAAACAAATAGACACCTTGTATAACTATTACACTTTCTCTGCATTTCTTACAGTTTGACCACTGATGTTGTGATTATGTCTCTCTCACTGCTTCCTCTAAATTATTTTCATCAAAACATAAGAAATTATATAAATCTAAAGAGGAGGCTGAAAATTGTCTCTACTGTGGAGGCCTTCAATAACTCACTCTGCTTCCTCCAATACTTCTTGTTTGTCCTCTGCCCCTTATGGACAGACAGTCTAAGTATTCTCCATCCCCTTCCTTCTTCTAGGGTATCCTTGACAATAGAAACCTACAAAAAGGTAAAGAAGAGAAGGATAGTTAGTTCATACTTTGAATTTGAACTTTGTACTTAAGAAATTTGGTTAGTTGGGTGAGTATATATTTCTTAAGGTTATCATGGGAGCAAATGAAATAAAAGTATCCATTTTTTCATTGCATTAATTTTGCATGAAAAAGTGTTCCCTCTTAATAGAAATTAGCTATTATGTAGCTAAGATTTGGGACTGAGGCTATAAACCAGTAACTTTCCTGTATTTCCTTTTGTAATTCAGAGTATATGCAGGAAACTGTAGATAAGCTGTATGAATTGCCTTTTTCTTTTAATGCATTCTACAGTATTCATTAATTTATACATATTTTCACTCCTTAAAAATGATACTGTCTGTGAGTAAAATGGTTTTATATGTTAATCCTTAACTATTCTAAGCAAAGATAAAATACTAAAAAAAATCAGTTTAATGACATTTGGTTTCCCGATAAATTTCAAAGTTGGCCTGAGTCATATTGCTGCTTTTTCACATTAACCTCCAAAATTTCTAACCTGTTTTAAGAGTTTAGGAGCCTGCCTTTTCAAAACTGAAAAGTAATATTTCATTTCCTTACTTTAAGCATTTCTTTTACTGCCTAATAAGTTATAGCTCTGCAACTATGAGGACATGATTAAATTTTTTCCTCTCACTTTTAAGTAGAATAAATCAGTTTTTTGTCAGAGTAGTTTTAGTTTTATACTATATCATAAATAGCTCATCAGTTGTGTTCGAGAGAACTTTTTTCTCATGAGAAATACTCAGTTTCTCTACTATTAAAAAAGATACAAAATGTTTATCTTCTTATGTCTTAAATCATTAATTGTAATCAAGTTTTTAAAAATATTCATTTGGCTACCTTTGTCTTAATGTGTTTATGTAGCACTCATATTCTAATTAAAATTCACTTAGAATTTGGTATAGCTTCAATATATTTTAATAATATATGTAGAAAAATGCATATTTACAAATATGCAATTGGGTAATTACAAACGTATAGTTATTGCTTTCCATTGACCAGTTTGGAAAGTAACAAATGTCTTGTGGCTTGAATCTTCCTATTTTTATATTTAGATACAGGTGAAGAGACAATTGGTGGATTGACAGAGTTTTTTTAAATGACACAGAACATAGCGTAGAAAGAAAAATACATGAAGTATATGAAAGGGAGAGATTTGTAGACTAAAATGTGAAAGTCTGAGACTAGTAAAAGACTCACAAAGACAAGATAGAGCAAATGAAAGAAAGATAATATTTAAAGAGCTCATGGCTAATGATTTTCCAAAAACAGTAAAGAGCAGGGGTCTACAGATAGTGAAAACAGTGTATAACAAACAAGAAATAAAAAGAAATCCATACCTTGAGATAATATGGCAAAGCTGCAGGTCATCAAATACAAAAAAGATGCTAAAGCAGCTTAAGGGGGAAAAAACACAGATAACCTGAAAAGAAACAATGAAATTTACCACAGACTTCTCAACAGCAATAATGGAAGCTAGAAATCAATGGAATAATATTTTCAAAGTGCTGAGAGAAAATACTTGTCAACCTAAGAATGAATGCCTACCAAAACTTTCCTTCAATCCAAAGATGAAAAAAGATAATCAAAAACAGAGAGCGTACTATCAAAAGGCATAAACTAAAGAAACCTCTGAAAGATAATGGTTAGAAAAAAATTCAGTAACTGAATTTTTATATATACATTTATATATAAAATGTATTCATATATAAAATGTATATATAAAAAGGGAAAAATAATTTCAAAGGAGAATCTGAGATGCCAGAAGGAACATTGAGTGAAAAAATTGGCAAATGTGAGTAAATCCAATAAAATCTTTATAAAACACCATTACTGCTGCTATTAATACTACTAATAGGTATTATTATCTTATCTAGTTTCAGAGATTGATAAAAAGGACAAAAATAAAATGTTAGACAAAAATAGCATGAAAGCCAGGGGAGGGGGTATAGCAAGAACCATCAGTATACCTAGTAAAATGTCCAAGGTAACCCACTAAGAGATTATAATCCCATAAAGGATTGCAATCCAATAGAGGGAGGAAATGAAATAAATACAGTTTCAAACAAATAAATATAAATTTTGTAAGTCTATTTTTAAGACAATAAGTGAGATTTTAAGCATAGAAGAAGTGGTGCAAACAGAAAGCAAAAAGTGAGATACTGAAAACAAGTCTAAGAACATTATACTCTGCAACATAAAAATGTGAAAAGATTGAAAATGAATCAATAGCAAAAAGTTATGCCAGGCAAACACCAACCAAAACAAAACTGGGCATCGATTTTAATGCAACGAATATGACTAGAGATAAGGAAGGTCACCGCATAATAATGAAAGGTACTACTCAGTAGAAAAATATATTCATAAGCCTCTTTATCCACTTAATATCATAACCTCTGAATATATAAAATTCAATTAAATTAAAGGAAGAAAATGGCAAATTCAGTATAATAAATCTTAATATACATTTGTCTGTGTTGAACTGTGTGCCCAACAATTAGAGAATACACATTCTTCTTGAGTGATTAATCATTTACAAAAACTGCCATAGTTTTACCACAAAGTCTCAGCAAATTTCAAAGAATTGTCTCATAGACCACATTCTCTGACAAATAAAAGTCCATATCAAAAAGATAAATTTAAAATTTATTACACATTTAGAAACGTTTTAAATCTTTGAATAACTGTTTAACCAAAGAAGTACTTTTAACTGGGCAAAAACTAAACATGTAAAATTTATAGATACACAGTCTCAACCACTTACATTAGAAAAAAAGAGGCCACAAATTATGACCTAGGTTTTCAATTTATTCAGTTAGAAAATGAACAACAGCTTTAAAAAAAAGGTAAGAATGAGATAATAAAGAACAGAAACTAATGAAATGAAAACATACATTCAGCCAGTGGGATCCACAAAACCTGAAATTACTTATTTTGAGAGACCCATAAAATTGACAAACCTGTGGAAGTTTATTTAGTTAAAATTTAAGAAGAAAAAACGGAGATAAGTGATGTGCGTAAAAAAGGGAAGCACACATCTCTGTGAGTAGACATTTAAAAGATAAGAAGATATTTTATGCCAATAAACATATGGTATATGTTTTTATATGCCAATAAACTGTGAAATCTAAGATGAACTGTACCCACTCCTAAGAATTATACCTTACCAGAAGTGACTCAAGAAAATATTGAAAGCTAAAATGGTCCTGTAAATATTAAAGAATCAAATATTTAATTAAAAACTTCTCATTAAAAAAATAAAAAGCTCTAGGCCTACATGGCTATAACTGACCCCTGGCCTTTCAAATGAAGGTCATTTCAAACTTACACATTCCTCCAGAGAATAGAAAAAGATGGACTATCTCTAAACTCAGCAACGTACATCTATATCAAACCCTTAATAGCCAGACCAGCCAAAGACAGCAAGAGAAAGTAAAAGCACAAGGCATTCTCACTCATGAACTTTAATACAAAATCCTAAACAAAATATTAGCCAACTGAATATAATAATGTATATATAAAAAAGAAAATACATCATGACCAAGGAAGGCATCCAAAGAATACAAGTATGGTTTGACATTAGAGAGGAAAATTATTTAACGTATTAACAGATTAATAGAGAAAAAAAACATGATCATCTCAATAGATATTTTTAATTCAACTGACTCATTCATGGGAAGAATGAAAGAAAAAAACCCCTTTGCAAAATAGAAAGGAAGTCCTTAACATAATGAAGATTGTCTGTGAAGAACATACAGCAAGTATCTTTCTTCCCAATGAAGTACTAGAAGCATTTACTTTAAAATCAGAGCAATAGGATTGAACATTTTAGTGGAGGTCAGAGTTCTCACAGCAAGAACAGAAAGTAAATACAAAGTATAAGCATTAAAAAGAAAGAAATAAAACTGTCTTCATTTGTCTGAAGGACATGACAAATGAAAATTAAATTATTAGATTTAATAAATAATTAGAAATAGGAAAATTATTAAAAATAGTAGGAGAATTTAGCTGCCATTTATTTGACTGTAAAATCAGTTTACAAAAATAAGTTGCATTTCTAATACAAAAAAGTTAGGAAAGATAATATTTACTATAGTAACAAAGATATAAAGTACACAGAAATGAAAATAACAAAAATGTGTGTGATCTCTATGGAAAAACCATAAACTTTATTGAGCAACATTAAACATCTAAATGGAGCTTATACTAATATATTAGATCCAATATAATCAAGATGTCAGTTCTCTCCAAATTGATTCATAAATTAATTTGATTCCAGTGAAAAATGCTAACAGGGTTTTCGAGGAATCTAAACTTCATATGAAAAAGCAAAGAGCATGGAATAGACAAGAGATGAGGAAAATAGGATGGAATTGCTCTGTCAGAAAATGAGATTTGTTGTAAAGCTGTAGGATTTAAGAAAGTGTGTTATTGGTGGAGAAGAAGACAGCTTGACCAAAGGAACAAAACGTATTGTTTTGCACTACCTAAATATGTGGTAAAAGTTTTTTTCCACAGCAAAGGAATGACGAATATAAAATTTAGAAGAATGCAATTGAAAAATATGTTCAAAGTTGGATTTTGTAAATTAGTTAAGGGAGAATCGTTGATTCCTACATACAGATAATTTAGAGAAGGCTTCGGTGACTTATATATGAAATCATTGTGGATATAAACTATTAAAAATGTTACTTTTGAACCATTTTATTTAAGATAATTCAATGTTTTCCTGGAAAAATAATTAGGATAATAATTACTTCTGGGGCAGGGAGTTTGAGATTAGAGTTAGTATGGATTTGTAAGCATGTGTTATTATGCTTCATAGCTCCCATATATGTGTATATATATTTTATACATCATATAATTATATTCATTTTCTAGGGCTGCCTAAGAAAATACCACAGACTGGGTTGCTTAAACAACAAATATTTTATTCTCACAGATCTGGAGGTTGGAAGTCCAGGATCAAGGTGCTGGCAGGTTTAGTTTCTACTGAGGCCTCTCTCCTTGGCTTGCAGACAGCTGCCTTCTTGCTGTCTTCTCACATGACCTTTTCTCTGTGCATGTGCATCTGTGTTGTCGCTTCCCTTTTTTATAAGGACACCAATCCTACTGGATTGGAACCATGCCATTATGACCTCATCTTTCAAAATTATTATAATTTCAGGGGATACATGCACAGGTTTGTTCAATGAGTATATTATGTAATGCTGGGGTTTGGCCTTCTAGTGAATCCATTACCCAAATAGTGAACACAGTACCCAATAGGTAGTTTTTCAACCCTTACCTCCCACTCCTTACCCCTCTTTTGGAGTCCCTAATGTCTATTATTTCCATCTTTATGTCCCATTGTTTAGCTCCCACTTTTAAGTGTGAACATGCAATATTGAATTATCTGTTTCTGATTTATTTCACGTAGGATAATGGCCTCCTGCTCCATCCATGTTGCTGCAGGGACATAATTTCATTCTTTTTATGGCTCCATAGTATTCCATGGGGGGGGTGTGTAATGTGATATAAATAGGAAAATATATATATATACACATATATGTATATATGTATATCTCCAACCCAACCCACCATTGATGGACACTTAGCTTGATTCCATGATTTTTGCTATTGTGAATAGTATTGCAATGAACATAAGAGTGCAGGTGTTTTTTGAGGAAATGATTTATTTTCCTTTGGATATACACCCAGTAGTGAGATTGCTGGATAGAATGGTAGTTCTATTTTTAGTTCTTTGAGAAATCTCCACATCATTTTCTATAGGGATTGAACTAATTTGCATTCCCACTAACAGTATATAAGCATTCCCTTTCCTCCACATCCTCACCAACGTCTGTTATTTGTTGACTTTTTAATAATAGCCATTCTGACTGGTGTGAGATGGGATCTAATTGTGGTTTTGATTTGTATCTCCCTGATGATTAGTGATATTGAGTATTTTTTCACATGTTTGTTGGCCATTTGTATGTCTTCTTTTGAGAAGTGTCTGTTCATTTCTTTGGGCCACTTTTTAATAGAGTTATTCACCTTTTTCTTGTTGATTTGTGAATTTCCTTATAGATTCTGGATATTAGACCTCTGTGGGATGCATAGTTTGCAAATATTTTCTCCCATTCTGTAGGTTGTGTCTTTGTTGATTTTTTCTTTTACTATGCAGAGCTCTTTAAGTCTTATTTGTCTGTTTTTGGTTTTGTTGCATTTGCCTTTGGTCTTAGTTAAAAATTCTTTGTCTAAGCCAGTGTCCAGAAAAGGTTTTTCCTAGGTTTTCTTCTAGAATTTCTGGTTTCAGGTCTTACATTTAAGTCTTTAATACATCTTGAGTTGATTTTTTAATATAGTGAGGGGTAGGAGTCCAGTTTCAGTCTTCAGCATATGGCTAGCCAGTTTTCTCAGCACCATTTATTGAATAGGGAGTCCTTTACCTGTTGCATGTTTTTGTTGTCTTTGTCTAATATCAGTTGGTTGTAGGTGTGTAGCTTTACTCTTGGTTTCTCTGTTCTGTTCCATTGATCTGTGTGTCTATTTTTGTACCAGTAGCATGCTGTTTTGATTATTACATTATGACTTATTTAATCTTAATTACCTCCTTAAAGGCCATATTTCTATATGCAGTCACTTTAGGGGTTAGAGCATCAACATTTGAATTTTCAGTCTATAATAATAATTATATATGTATATATATACTTTTTGAGATGGAGTCTCACTCTGTCGCCCAGGCTGGAGTACAATGGCATGATCTCAGCTAACTGTAACCTCGACCTTCTGGGCTCAGGTAATCCTCCCACCTCATCCTCCCAAATAGCTGGGATTACAGGCATGCACCACACTCAGCTAATTTTTGGTATTTTTTGTAGAGACGGAGTTTCACCATGTTGCCCTGGTCTCGAACTCCTGGGCTCAAGTGAACCTCCCACCTCGGCCTCCCAAAGTGCTGGGAAATCAGGCGCAAGCCACTGTGCCTGGCCTATAGTAATAATTGTTAATTAAAATTTTTAAATAAAATATACATCCTATGCACATCATTTTTGGTGTTGAGAAGTTCTTAATAATATTAATCCCTTTTGGAATTTCTTTTCCTATTTCTCTAAGGAATTCAATTTCAAAGGTCTACATAGGATAGGAATGATTACAGCCTTTAACAGGCACATTCACAAATCACTCTGCAAAGTTCAAAGTCTACATTTCAAGCCAATAAATTCAAACTCCCAAGACTCTTTAATAAACCTAGTAATCGATGAGACAAGAGAAGAAAATGTCCTGAGGTTTCTGAATATTTTATTTAATCAAGTCATATTTCAGGGTTATTTGTTTCCTCCGTTAAGGGCTTACAAAAATGCTGATTATTTTTAGATGTTTTAGAATACAGCGTTAAAGAACAGTATTTACTAGGGAAAATCCATAGCTAAAAATAATTTTATCATATTCGTATATATTTTAGCACGAACAGAAAAATTTACAGGTTTAATTTGCAGCTATATTTTTGACATTTTATTGCTTCACTCAGACTAAATGACTCAATGACTTACTATTTCTCTGCACTGCATACTAGGGATTTTAGCAAATACCAGGATGATTTGATGTAATTTATATTATTTAAATCTTTTTCCTGCCTGAATGTAATGTTTGACTTTATAATGTTTTTCTTTTGACATTATATATTTCACAAGTAATATACTTTGGGGTCACCTAAAACAAGGAATGGATTTCTTATCAGCAGACAACATTCCTGTCTAATATGTTCATCTTCCTGAGTTTAGAAGGTATATAAATAAAAATTAATGGAAGCTTCCAGATGTTTTTACAATAGGCACATTTTTTCAATTATTCTGTATCTCGTCAAAGATACAGAAAGCTAATAGATATATTGATGAAGTTATCAGATAAAAGCAAATATTTACAAATCATCATTCTGAAAACAGATAAGTTAATATTGTCTTAGGTTTTGCATCTGTTCATCAAGGAATAAAGATATACAACATGTATTTCTACAAAAGGATATTTCCCTTGACCCTTATATGTGTTCACTATTTTTTCCTGTTCTTTCTTCTTGTATTGCATTATTGGAAAACTTCATAATTTTTTGTTGTAGCTTGTCTCCAAGCCTAGTATAGCACATTATGTACATTTTTGTTTTTCTTTTTTCTCACAAAGTAGAAATTAGTTCATTGGGTTTTTTTCCTGCATATAACAGTGATACTATTTATTACAAACATCTGTTTTTCTAATAATGTAGACAAAGTTCATATTAGACTATGGGTTTTGGAAGACATGATTATCACATTTCATTATTGCTATAGTTTTCTATAATAAACAATGTAAACAGCAACATAGCATGAATCCAAATTTCAAATCTTTGTTATGGGTTTTGATTGGCTTTTATTAACAAAAATAAACTGGGGAACTGCCAAATACTCCTATTTCTTTATGATATTATAGATCAGTGTTTTTCAGTTTGTTGTGTCTAGACTTTCACTTCTATAAAAATTACCTGGAGTTGCTCGTTAAAAATACAGATGCCAAAATGCTACCCTAGTCTTCTCAATCTGGTATCTTCAATTTGGCCTGGAGTTCTGAATTTTCACACACAATGCTGGTGATTCTTAATCATGCTGCAGTTTGAGAGCCACTTATGTACACCATAGCCTGAGCACTGTACAAGCTTTGTTCCCTGACTTTTTTGGTGTGTTTATTTTTCCAAATTACTTCTTGAGGATATTTTATCTGTCTGACAGTTATTTTATGCCTTTGTTTAAATCAAACGGTAACTTAAACCAAGGAGAGCCAGCCTCAGCTCCAGCTCTGTGCTAAAAGGCCTCCCCTACTCCAGTTTACCTGAGGAACTTCTCTTCATCCTTTACTTACTGGTCTGTGTTCGCCTTCATCAGGCCTGCAGTATAGAGAGCATTCGTAAAATCGGACCCATTCTTTCTTAATACAGTGAGCTTAGGAATTATTTTCTCTTTATTTATTTAAATAAATATTTAGTCCATTGTTAACTTAGAGAATAATGGTTACAATGAAAGATTTATTTTCATTTCTTTATTTAATGTCATTGCAAATTGGAAACATTTGTAAAAACTCACTGCCCTTCAACCTCTTAAATATAGCCTGTAATCCTCTGCTAGGGGTTACAGTATATTTCTTTTCTGTATTTCCAGGATTTAGTTAGTCCTAGAAATATTATAGGCCATAGGACGTTTGATATTGTTTTTGTTATAGAGAAGCCAAGGGAGTTAAAGATGAAGGCCTTCTAAAATTATTAAGTTCTCACTCCTGTGTGAGTATCTGGACAAAGGAAAACAAGAAACTATCAGCATGTTTTAGAGAATTGAGAAGTTTGGCAATCCTGTGGGAAAGTATTTCCATGTAATTTTTTAAATTTATGCCCACCCAATCTGTTTTCCATAGGTTTCAGAATCTCCTCTTCAACCTACAATGAAGAGATAAATCACCTCCAACAGTCAAAAGTCTGAAATTAAGGAAAGTAAACAGTATATTACCCAGACTAGTTAAAATAACAAGACAGTAAAGTGGCACAGTCTATGATTGACATCTCCTTTTCCAAGGACATCTCTCACAGACGTAATCTTCATAGGTTGGCAGGGAGTTGATGTTGAAACCATACCAAGAAACAGATTGTGCACCCCCAAAATAAAAAAGAACAAAAAAAAATTGATCCCTGTGCATCAACGCTATAAACCAGTGCTTCTAAATTGTCTAAATTATCCTAATTCAAGTTAACCAGATGCACCAAATATGAGTGTCAGCAGCAAATATCTCCTTGTCCTTGCCCACTACCCTTGTCCATTACCCTGGTCTCTTCTCACTTTATCCTGGTTTTGGATTTTAGCCTCTAGTTTTCCAACTTTGATAGATACAGAAAGCACAGCTTCCTTTCAGATAAATTGCAGACAGAACAGATATTCTTGGTGTTCACGTTCAACTCTAATTCACCTGAAGGATTAGTAGCAGTAACACAATACAGTGGCATGGGAGGGGAAGTTGGTACGTTGAGGGTAATAGGAGTTATTGAGAGTCACTGAGGATATATTGAAATTTTGAATTGAAAAGAAAAGGTCATGCTTATAACTAGGGTAGACATTTAGACAATGTTACCTTATTGCTATCTAGTGTTATTTGTAATTTTTACTGCTTTATGTTACAAATGTTCTAAGATATACAAATAGCAAATGCATTTTTGCACCCATAAATATGTGGGGTCCTATTGTTTTCTGACATCCTGAATTCACTGTGTGGCTATATTGTTTTTTTCTTTCGTGGCATTATTTTAACCTTATATTGGAGTCAAGTTTATGATAGCCTCATAAATAATAACTTGAGTAGCTTTTGTTCTTTCTATGTTTTCTGGAACAACTTAAAATAGGAATTCACTATACCTTGAAAATTTGGTAGAATCTACAGTTATTTTACTCTGGGGTTTCCTGAGAAGGGTGGTCTTTGATTGTCACTTTAATTTCTTTATTTCTTATTCAAGCTCTATATTATAACAATTTGGATATTCTATATTTTTCTGGGAATTCATATATTTCATTTCTATTTTCAAATATTTTAGTATATAGTTGTTCATAATAACCGTTCTTATGTTTCTTAATCTCTGTGGTGTCTCCAGTTAGTTCCCTTTTCTCATTCTATACTTTGTTTTTGTTTTGTTTTGTTTTTCATTTTTTGTTCATTCCATACCTTATTTGAACATTCTGTCTTTTGTCTCTTTTTAGTCTCAACAAAAGTGTGCTTATGTTATTAATACTTTTAAGTAATCAGCTTTTGGTTTGCTATTTTTTCTTGTTATTATTTTGTTAATGCTGTTCTCAATGTCATTCTATTTTTATATTTGTTATTTCCTTCTTTGTTTCTTTGCGCTTGCTCTGTGCCTCTCTTCTAACTTCTTTGGTTAGATGCTTAACTCATTTAATTTAAACGCATTTTGTTACATGATAAATATATTAGAGCTATGAACTTTCTTCTGACTCCTGTATCAATACCTTTTCTTACTTTCTTCCTAAGATCAATGAGGTGTAGGTTTTTCATTCCTGTTTGAGGCCAACCATTTCCACGTTGACTTTTCCTTTCCTATCTCCTCCATGGCTTTGTTTTTAGTCTTTGTCTTGGTGTTGGAGTTCAGGATGTGGAACAGAAAACCCGTTCATGCTAAGAGAAAAGGTGAGTTAGTATAAGGATACCAGTGGACCATACCTGGAAAGCTATGAGATACCAGTGCAGTTCACTGTCTCCCCTTAAGGGATGTAGTTTCTCACAGAGCCTCTGCTTCTCTCTATTCATCTCTGGCCTGTTCTGCTTTCTCTAAAAGCTAGTGTTCTCATGTTCTACTTCACAGATGTTTTCTTTAGCAGCTTACGGATTGTGTTTCATCTAACTTCAGCTTTAACATGGCTCATTACTGCTGCACCATCCTTTCTTTTTACACCACTACCCTTTCATCTGAGTTTCTAGCACTATTCAGCCAATTATTTCCATATTTCTTAGTTTATACTCCTAATAAAGAGAATCCATTGGTCCAACTTTTTTTTTTTTTTTTTGACGGAATCTTGCTCTGTTGCCCAGGCTGAAGTGCAGTGGCATGATTTGGCTCACTGCAACCTCTGCCTCCCAGGCTCAAGCAATTCTCCTGCTTCAGCCTCCCGAGTAGCCGGAATCACAGGCGTGCACCACCACACTTGGCTAATTTTTGTATTTTTAGTAGACACAGGGTTTTACCATGTTGGCCAGGCTGGTCTCAAACTCCTGACCCCAGGTGATCCGCCCTCCTTGGCCTCCCAAAGTGCAGGGATTACAGGTGTGAGCCACCACGCCCGGCCCCAACTCATCTTTTCATAATAGATAACAGGTCACTAACCAACATGTATGCCTAATGTTAGTCAGTCACCTGTATTGATGAGGAATCACACCATATAAGCCACGCTGTCATGGGCAAGGGCTGTGGGCAGGGCATTTCCCCCTCATGATGTACCGGTGAACAAGCTCCAGCAATCTCTAATAGCCCTCCAATTCTTATACATTCAGTTTTACTCCATTAGTTTTTTTTTTACCTTATACCTTAATGTTATTTGTCTTGTCACTCTAAAAAATATTCTCTTTTGATGTTGTTTTTTTCTAGCTGTGTTCAACTCATTCTTCTTTTCCCCTCATCCATTGTTCTCAAAAGTATAGAGTTTGCTGTGTTCACATTCTCATCCCTCATTAACTTTTTATCCCATTAAAACTGAGCTTCGTCTTCTATTACATTCCTGGAACTGCTCTCACTAAGGGCAACAGTGATCTTCTAGTTGTCATATCCAGTGGATATAGAGGCAGTCAACTGTGTAGGAG